>NC_069499.1:642105024-642282524 GCF_027579735.1 Bombina bombina
CACGCCGTTAAAAACGTCGCACTATATTCCTCAGAGCAATAGATTATGCTATCGGGGTTGCGCAGAGGTAGGTACTTATTCCCACGTGGTGGGGTTGCCCAAAGATACGACCTACATGGGACAAACTTACACAGCTAATTAGGAGAGTTCTAGATGACTCTTTCATACTCTCAGCCTCGCTACACATTCATCTAGACACGTTGAATTCTGCCACTAACAAATGGGTTAACAAAGTATGTACAGCTACCAGAATATGCATAGCTAGGAAATGGAAGGTGGGGGCCCCGGATTGGTGTGAGGTACTTGATAAAATTGAGGATATCTATAATATGTCTGAATCGGCAGCCTGGATGCAGGGTACCTCAAAGTTTTCAAAAAATTTGGATTCATTGGATCCTTAATAAACAGTGAGATGAGAGGTCACCTGGTACACCTATAAATGACCATTGTTGCACTTTCGGGCCACACAAAACAGAGCAAAAGAATTATTATAAATACGGAGATTTTTATAAAGAATCCTAACAATAACGACACTGCTCGATGGGAATGGTTCACAGTTAAGTTTTACTCAGTTAAAAAGTTTATTGTTCGGGGTGGGAAACAGAAAGGGGGTGGGGGGAGTACAAAAATTGGGAAAAAAGAAGAGGTCAGTATGTCATACTTCTTTTTTTTCTTTTCTCCTCTCATAACAGATTTCCTGTTATGGAAATTATGCATACTGTAATGTCATGATGTATCTGTTGTGAAGCTTTAATAAAAAGTATTTCAACTAAAATGTATAGTTTAGAGGAGAGAAGGGAAAGCGGTAACATAAGTCCCTTCATATATTTGAAGGTTTCTAACAAAAAATTTAAAAACAAGGGGTTACAATCTTAAATTAGAGGGTAGAAGATTCAGGAGAAATGTGAGGAAGCTTTTTTTTTTTTTTTACAGAAAGGGTGGTGCATTTATTAAACTTTCAATTGTATGGTAAACACAAAGACTGTAAAATAATAAAAAAATGCCTGGGACATGCATAAGGCTATCCTAAGATAAAAGTAACGTAATATGGATAGAAATGATGGGCCTTTTGGTTATTATCTACCGTCAAATTTTAAGTTGCTATCTAATTATTCTACCCACCCATTGCATTCTATAATGTCCAATTTTAAGATCACATATCAATTTTAATTATAAGTAAATAGTAAAGGAAAATACTTGTTCTCTTTAAATGTTCTTATATATAAAAACAAGTATTTATCACAT
Organism: Bombina bombina; assembly: GCF_027579735.1. NCBI lineage: Eukaryota > Metazoa > Chordata > Amphibia > Anura > Bombinatoridae > Bombina > Bombina bombina. Next base: position 642,106,270 of record NC_069499.1, read on the forward strand.
GTTAAAGCTTCCAAAATTCAAGTTTTATAAATATGCCACTGCACACACAAAAGGCCTAATTTACAAAATTATTAGATCAACAGACATGAAATACTTTTGTGAAACAGAAACTAAAGTAAGGGACAGAAGTGTTTGCCACAGTTATACATAACAGGATTTCAATAAACAAGTGAAATTAACTTCTAATCGTTGATGTAAGTCAACAAAATAAAGTCAGATCAGTCTACTATAAAGACTAATTTGCATAGTTTGGGGACGTAAGCATGACAAAAAAAATATTAGTAGGGTTGTGCTAGAGTAAACAAAAGGGGATAAACAAAGTTTAATTCTGCTCCAGATTGGCTCACCAGTCTAGTTAAAGTGAAAGTCAATCCTAGCGTTTTACAAACACTAGGATTGACTATTGAAACAAAGGGGACTTTCATTCATGAAATATAAGATACTTCATGTAGAAAGCTCCTTTATTTGTTTCAATCGATCGCCGTTCTTAGCTGCTACAGTAGCCCATGGCTAAAAAATTTTTTTTTTGCTAAGAGGTGACGTTTTCACCTGTTAGCTAATAGCCGTGCAATAAATGCGGCTCCCATGGGCGCCAAGAAGGATTTACCGCTCGGCTATTGGCTAAGAGGTGAAAATGTCCCCTCTTAGCAAAAATTTTTTTAAGCCGTGGGCTGCTGTAGCAGCTAAGAACGGCGATCGATTGAAACAAATAAAGGAGCTTTCTAAATGAAGTATCTTATACGTCATGAATGAAAGTCCCCTTTATTTGTTTCAATAGTCAATCCTAGCATTTGTAAAATGCTAGGATTGACTTTCACTTTAACGCAAGCCCTTGCACTTCCCAAGCAGATTTTAACTGTTTAACTTCTTTGCAAGTGTTAAACACTATTACATGTGTCTAGCTCATAAGGGCAAGTTAATATACTATATAATTTACTATATTTCGTGTCTTCGTATTTTATACCTATACACAAAAACAAATGTCCTAAACAAAGATGTGGCAGCCTTTTAGGAAAATTCTTAAAACAAAACAATCCTTCAGAGTGCAAATCCTCTCAAGACACTTGACTTCGAATCTTCCTGCTTCACATTCTGTCTCCAACATATCAAGCTATTTATTGGAGTAGACAATAAGTATTATTTGGTATTAGACCAAAGAAAAAAATACATTTGCACTTGGAGTTTTCTTTTATTACAGTCACGGGAAGTCAAGTCTTAGGATTTGCATTTTGTGAAAGGATTGTTTTCAGAATTTTACTAAGGGGCTAGCATATCATATTGGTAATTTGTTTTAAATTATACGATCTCTCTCTCTCCTGTGAGGCAATAAAATAAGGATCTGGAATAAAAAACCTAGACAAACCTATTCAAGCGTAATGCAACCCCAGAATATTTTTCTGTCTTGCTTTATAAAAGGTATAGTCTGAGTGACAGCCATTTCCGCCTAAGGCTAAAAAACAAAATTTATGCTTACCTGATAAATTAATTTCTTTCTTGACACAGTGAATCCACGGATCATCTAAATACTATTGGGAATATCACTCCTGCCCTGCAGGAGGCAGCAAAGAGCACCACAGCAAAGCTGTTAAATATCACCTCCAACCCCAGTCATTCGACCAAAGCAAAAGGAAAGAAAGGAAGCAACAAGGTGCAGGTGTCTGAAGTTTATAACATACCAACAAAACCTGTCTTTAAGAAATCAGGGCGGGCCATGGACTCGCCGTGTCAAGAAATAAATTTATCAGGTAAGCATAAATTTTGTTTTCTTTCTAATGACATGGTAAGTCCACGAATCATCTAATCACTATTGAGAATCAATACCCAAGCTAGAGGACACAGATAAGGGAGGGACAAAACAGGGACCCTAGACAGAAGGCACCACTGCTTGAAGAACCTTTTGCCCAAAGGAAGCCTCAGCCGAGGCAAAAGTATCAAATTTATAGAATTTAGAAAAAGTGTGGAGAGGGCCAATTTGCAGCCTTGCAAATCTGTTCCACAGAAGCTTCATTTTTGAATGCCCAGGAAGAGGAAACAGCCCTCGTAGAATGATCCGTAACTCTGTCAGGAGTCTGCTGTCCAGCAGTTTCATAGGCCAAGCGAATGATACTCTTCAGCCACTAAGAAAGAAGTAGCCGTAGCTTTCTGCCCCTTACGTTTTCCAGAGAAAACCACAAATAGAGCAGAAGACTAACGAAAATCCTTAGGCGCCTGTAAATAGAATTTCAATACACGCACCACGTCTAGATTGTGCAGCAGACGTTCCTTCTGAGAAGGATTAGAGCACAAAGGAGGAACAACAATCTCCTGATTGATGTTCCGATCTGAAACCACTTTAGGAAGAAACCCTAACTTAGTACGCAAAACAACCTTATCCGAATGAAAAAGGAAATTTATGCTTACCTGATAAATTGATTTCTTCTACGATACGACGAATCCACGGTTTCATCCTTACTTGTGGGATATTATCCTCCTGCTAACAGGAAGTGGCAAAGAGCACCACAGCAGAGCTGTATATATAGCTACTCCCTTCTCTCCACCCCCAGTCATTCGACGAAGGTATAGGAAGAGAAAAGAAAATCTAAAAGGTGCAGAGTTGACTGAAGTTTAAAAATAAAATATAATCTGTCTTAAAAAAACAGGGAGGGCCTTGGACTCGTATCGTAGAAGAAATCAATTTCAGGTAAGCATAAATTTCCTTTTCTTCTACAAGATACGACGAGTCCACGGATTCATCCTTACATGTGGGATACAATACCAAAGCAACAGGACACGGATGAACGGGAGGGACAAGACAGATACCTAAACGGAAGGCACCACTGCTTGAAGAACCTTTCTCCCAAAAATAGCCTCAGAAGAAGCAAAAGTATCAAATTTGTAAAATTTGTAAAAAGTATGAAGGGAGGACCAAGTCGCAGCCTTACAAATCTGTTCAACAGAAGCATCGTTTTTAAAAGCCCATGTGGAAGCCACAGCTCTAGTAGAATGAGCCGTAACCTTTTCAGGAGGCTGCTGTCCAGCAGTCTCGTATGCCAAGCGGATGATGCTTTTCAGCCAAAAAGAAAGAGGTAGCCGTAGCTTTTTGACCCCTACGTCTTCCAGAATAAACAACGAATAGAGAAGATGTTTGACAGAAATCCTTGGTCACTTGTAAGTAAAACTTCAAGGCCCGAACCACGTCCAAGTTATGTAACAGATGGATTAGGACACAAAGGAACAACAATTTCCTGATTAATATTCTTATTTGAAACAACCTTAGGAAGGAATCCAGGTTTAGTACGCAAAACCACCTTATCAGAATGGAATGTAAGATAAGGCGAATCACATTGTAACGCAGAAAGCTCAGAAACTCTTCGAGCAGAAGAGATAGCAACTAAAACCAAAACTTTCCAAGATAAAAGCTTAATATCTATGGAATGCATGGGTTCAAACGGAACCCCTTGAAGAACATTGAGAACTAAATTTAAACTCCATGGCGGAGCAATAGGTTTAAACACAGGCTTGATTCTGATTAAAGCCTGACAAAAAGACTGAACGTCTGGGACATCCGCCAGACGCTTGTGCAGTAGAATTGACAAAGCAGAAATTTGTCCCTTCAAGGAACTAGCTGATAATCCCTTCTCCAATCCTTCTTGGAGAAAGGACAAAATCCTAGGAATCCTAACCCTACTCCATGAGTAGCCCTTGGATTCACACCAATAAAGATATTTATGCAATATCTTATGGTAAATGTTTCTAGTGACAGGCTTGCGAGCCTGAATCAAAGTATCAATGACCGACTCAGAGAATCCCCGCTTAGATAAGATCAAGCGTTCAATCTCCAGGCAGTCAGCTGCAGAGAATTTAGATTTGGATGTGGATGTTGGAACGGACCATGAATGAGAAGGTCCTGCCTCAACGGAAGTTTCCACGGTGGTAGAGAGGTCATGTCCACTAGATCCGCATACCAAGTCCTGCGTGGCCATGCAGGCGCTATTAGGATTACCAAAGCTCTCTCCTGTTTGATTCTTGCAATCACACAAGGCAGGAGAGGAAATGGTGGAAACACATAAGCCAGGTTGAACGACCAAGGTACTGCTAGAGCATCTATCAGTACAGCTTGGGGATCCCTTGACCTGGACCCGTAACAAGGAAGTTTGGCATTCTGACGAGATGCCATCAGATCCAATTCCGGTGTGCCCCATTGACGAATCAATGATGCAAACACCTAAACACCTCCGGATGGAGTTCCCACTCCCCCGGATGAAAAGTCTGACGACTTAGAAAATCCGCTTCCCAGTTCTCTACTCCTGGGATATAGATTGCAGATAGATGGCAAGAGTGAGCCTCCGCCCATCATCTTATCTTTGAAACCGCTATCATCGCTAGAGAACTCCTTGTTCCCCCTTGATGATTGATATATGCTACCGTCGTAATATTGTCCGACTGGAATCTTATGAATTTGGCCAAAGCCAACTGAGGCCACGCCTGAAGCGCGTTGAATATTGCTCTCAGTTCCAGAATATTGATTGGTAGTAGAGACTCCTCCTGAGTTCAAACACTCTGAGCCTTCAGGGAATTCCAGACTGCACCCCAGCCTAAAAGGCTGGCATCCGTCGTCACTATTACCCATGCTGGCCTGCGGAAACACATTCCCTGGGACAGATGATCCTGTGACAACCACCAAAGAAGAGAGTCTCTGGTCTCTTGATCCAGATTTATCCGAGGATATAAATTTGCATAATTCCCATTTTACTGTCTGAGCATGCACAGCTGCATTGGTCTGAGATGAAAGCGTGCAAACGGAACGATGTCCATTGTCGCTACCATTAATCCAATGACCTCCATACACTGAGCCACTGATGGCCGAGGAATGGACTGAAGTGCTCGGCAAGTATTTAGAATCTTTGACTTTCTGACCTCCGTCAGAAATATTTTCATGTCTACCGAGTCTATCAGAGTTCCCAAGAATGGAACTCTTGTTAGTGGAACTAGTGAACTCTTTTCTATATTCACTTTCCAACCTGAGTTCTTAGAAATGCCAACACGACGTCCGTGTGAGCTTTGGTTAGATGATAAGTTGACGCCTGGATCAAAATATCGTCCAGATAGGGCGTCACTGCTATTCCCCGTGGCCTGAGAACCGCCAGAAGGGACCATAGCACCTTTGTGAAAATTCTGGGTGATGTGGCCAACCCGAAAGGAAGGGCCACAAACTGATAGTGTTCGTCGAGAAAGGCGAACATTAGAAACTGATGATGATCCTTGTGGATAGGAATGTGAAGACACGCATCCTTCAGGCCCACGGTGGTCATATATTGACCCTCCTGGATCATTGGCAAAATTGTTGGTATAGTCTCCATCGTGATCTATGGGACTCTGAGAAATTTGTTAAGGCATTTGAGATCTAAAATCGGTCTAAAAGTTCCCTCTTTTTTGGGAACCACAAACAGATTTGAGTAAAACCCCTGTCCCTGTTCTAGTTTTGGAACTGGGCAAATTACTCCCATGGTATAGAGATCTTTTACACAACGTAAGAACGCCTCTCTTTTTGTCTGGTCTACAGACAAACGTGAAAGATGAAATCTCCCTCTTGGGAGAAAATCCTTGAATTTCAACTGATACCCCCTGGGTCACAATTTCCAATGCCCAGGGATCCTGAACATCCCTTGCCTGAGCGAAGAGAGAAAGTCTGCCCCCTACTACATCCGGTCCCGGATCAGGGGCTGCCCCTTCATGCTGTCTAGGTAGCAGCAGTGGGCTTCTTGGCTTGTTTACCTTTATTCCAGGCCTGGTTAGGTCTCCAGACTAACTTGGATTGAGCAAAATTCCTTTCCTGCTTTGTGGCGGAAGAGGAAGTAGAGGGTCCTCTTTTAAAGTTTCGAAAGGAAGGAAAATTATTTTGTTTGGCCCTCATCTTAACAGCCTTATCCTGAGGTAGGGCATGACCTTTACCTCCAGTAATGTCAGAAATGATTTCCTTCAATGCATGCCTGAATAGGGTCTTACCTTTAAAAGGAATAGCTAAAACCTGCATTTTTCGCCGCTAATTTAGCCATTTGAAAAGCAGCATCGGTAATAAAAGAATTAGCCAGCTTGAAAGCCTTAATTCTATCCAAAATGTCATCTAATGGAGTCTCCACCTTAAGAGACACTTCTAAAGCATCAAACAAAAAGCTGCTGCAGTAGTAACTGGAACAATGCAAGCTATAGGTTGTAAAAGAAAACCCTGATGAATAAATCATTTCTTTAGCAGATCCTCTAACTTTTTATCCATAGGATCTTTGAAAGCACAACTGTCCTCAATAGGTATAGTTGTACGCTTGGCCAGGGTAGAAATAGCTCCCTCCACTGTAGGAACCGTTTGCCAAGAATCCCGAATGGTGTCAGATATAGGAAACATTTTCTTAAAAGAAAGAGGGGGAGAGAACGGAATACCTGGTCTGTCCCATTCCTTTGTAACAATGTCTGAAATTCTTTTAGGAACTGGAAAAACATCAGTGTAAGTAGGCACCTATAGATATTTGTCCATCTTACACAATTTCTCTGGTGGTATCACAATAGGGTCACAATCATCCAGAGTCGCTAAAACCTCCCGGAGTAACAGGCGGAGGTGTTCAAACCTAAATTTAAAGGACATCATGTCCGAATCTGTCTGAGGCAACACATTTCCTGAATCTGAAAGTTCTCCCTCAGACAGCAACTCCCCGACCCTCAAATCAGAGCACTGTGAGGGTACATCGGAAATGGCCAATAAGGCATCAGAGGGCTCAGTATTTACCTTTATACCTGACCTACTGCGTTTACCCTGTAAAACTGGCAGCTTAGATAATACCTCTGTAAGGGTAGTAGACATAACTGCAGCCATATCTTGCAGAGTAAAAGAATTAGACGCACTAGAAGTACTTGGCGTCGCTTGAGTGGGCGTTAAAGGTTGTGACACTTGGGGAGAATTGGATGGCATAACCTGATTCTCTTCAGACTGAGAATCATCCTTAGGCATACTTTTATCACCTAAAATATGTTATTTGCAGTGTAAGGCCCTTTCAGTACAAGAGGGACACAATGTAAGTGGGGGTTCCACAATGGCTTCTAAACCCAGAGCATTGACTTTCCTCAATGTCAGACATGTTGAACAGGCTAGTAATAACCACAAAAGTTGTGAAAACACTATTGAAAAAAACACCAATTTTGAAAAACAGTACTGCGCCTTTAAGAAGTAAAAAAGCGCACAATTTTTCCAAATCTGCTTCAAAATGCTATTAAGCTTACACATTCAGCATATATCTTTCTTATATTGTAGCCTGATATTGCACCACAAGGGACAAATTAACCCTCTATAAGAAAAAACGTTACACCAAAAACGTTATGAAAACAACTTAGACAACCCCCTGTACCTGGCCAAAGCTCTGCTGTGGCGCCTACCTGCCCTCAGGAGTCTGACAAACATCTCACTATGACTAAGGTAGACAATCTCTCAGTTTGGGCCCAACCGAAGCTGAAGTTTGCTGCCTTCTTGTCAAAATCAACTGCGCATTTGAGGCGCGAAAATTAGGCCCCGCCCATCATATGCGATGTACTCTCAGCCTAAAAAAGCGCAAAGAAACGGTACAAAACTAGCCATGTGGATAGGCATCCTAATTGTATAATATAGCCATGCGAACCCCCAGCACAATGCACAAACACCAGTGATATTAACCAATGAAAACCGTTATGTAGCCCCAGTGTCTAAACCATGCTGCCATCATTTTCTTGCTGCATTTAGCTCATAACACATAAATAAACCGGTCTCCAGTAATACCCATGTCTATAGGTTTACTGCTTACCCCTTCCCTCTTGGGAACTATGTCAGCCTGTTCTGAAATCACAGTCTCTTCAGAAGTAAATGACTGAACATACCTCAATGCTTGTAGCATGAACACATTCCCCACACTGAAGCTTCTCTAGTACTCCTCAGCCATTATGTGGGAACTCATATGGATCTTAGTGACATCTGCTAAGATCATCAACCTCCAGGCAGAAATCATCTTCTATATGCTGCCTGAGGAAAAATAGTACTCACCGGTACCATTTAAAATAAAAAATTCTTGATTGAAGAAACTAAAAACTATCATTTTAACACCTTTCACTTTACCTCTTCCTATTACTAGTATAGGCAAAGAGAATGACTGGGGGTGGAGAGAAGGGAGGAGCTATATATACAGCTCAGCTGTGGTGCTCTTTGCCACTTCCTGTTAGCAGGAGGATAATATCCCACAAGGATGAATCCGTGGACTCGTCGTATCTTGTAGAAGAAAAAGGTAAGGAGACTCATACTGCAACGCCGAGAGGTCTGAAACTCTACGAGCATATGAAATAGCCACCAGAAACAAAACCTTCCAAGATAACAGTTTAATAACTAAGGAATGCATAGGCTCTAACGGAGCCTGTTGAAGAACCTTAAGAACAAGGTTAAGTCTCCAGGGAGGAGTAACAGGTTTAAACACAGAACTGATTCTGACCAAGGCCTGACAGAACAATTGCACGTCTGGTACATCCGCCAGAAATTTGTGTAAAAAAATAGACAAGGCAGATATTTGACCCTTTAAGTAGCTTGCCGATAAACCCTTCTCTAAAGCCTCTTGGAGAAAAGACAATTCTAGGAATCCGAACTCTACTCCAAGAGTAGCCTTTGGATTCACACCAATGCAGATATTTACGCCATATCTTACGGTAAATCTTTCTAGTCACAGGCTTACAAGCCTGAATCATGGTCTCAATGTCTGACTCAGAAAAACCATGCTTAGATAAAATTAAGCATTCAATCTCCAAGCAGTCAGCTTCAGAGAAACTAGATTTGGATGAAGGAAGGGCCCTTGAAGTAGAAGGTCCTTCCTCAATGGAAGTCTCCAAGATGGAAGAGATGACATCTCCACTAGGTCTGCATACCAGATCCTGCGAGGCCACGCTGGTGCGATGAGGATCACTGACACCCTCTCCTGTTTGATTCGAGCAATGACCCGAGGTAGGAGAGCAAACAGAGGAAAAAGGTATGCGAGACTGAAGTTCGAAGGGACCGCAACAGCATCTATCAGTACCGCCTGAGGATCCCTGGACATCAACCTGTACCTTGGAAGCTTAGCATTCTGCCGAGATGCCATGAGATCCAGTCCCGGCTGTCCCCATTTGAGAACAAAGCTGGAAAACACATCCGAATGGAGTTCTCACTCCACCGGGTGAAAGGTCTTTCTGCTCAGAAAATCCGCTTCCCAGTTGTCCACTCCTGGAATGTGGATCGCTGACAAACAGCAGTTGAGGGTCTCCGCCCACTGAATTATCTTGGCTACCTCAATCATGGCCAAGGAACTCTGAGTTCCCCCCCGATGGTTGATGTAAGCCACTGACGTTATGTTGTCCGACTGAAACCTGATAAACCATCCCGAGGCTAACTGAGGCCAGGCCAGAAGAACATTGAAGATTGCAGAATGTTTATGGGCAGATTCGACCTTGTTCTCAGCTCCAGAATGTTTATGGGCAGAACCGACGCTGTCCGAGTCCATGTTCCCTGAGCCTTTAGAGAGCCACAGACTGCTCCCAATACTTGTAGGCTGATGTCCGTTGTCACAATCACCTAGGTGGGTCTGCGGAAGCAGGATCCCTGGGAGAGATGATCCTGAGACAACCACCAAAGAAGAGAATCCCTCGTCTCCTGATCCAGATGTAATTGTGGAGACAGATCTGCATAATCTCCGTTCCACTGCCTGAGCATGCATAACTTCAGAGGTCTGAGGTGGAAACGGGCAAATGGGATGATGTTCATGGCCGCTACCATCAGATTACCTCCATACATTGAGCCACTGATGGCCGAGGAGAGGATTGAAGCGCTAGACAAGAATCGAAAACCTTTGATTTCCTGACTTCTGTCAGAAAAAAATTCATTGATAAGGAATCTATTATGGTTCCCAAGAAAACTACCCTTGTAGTTGGAACTAAGGAACTCTCTTCCAAATTCACCTTCCATCTGTGAGATTGCAGGAAGGATAACAACATTTCCGTGTGGGATTTTGCTTTGTTGAAAGGATGGCGCCTGAATCAGAATGTCGTCCAGATAAGGCGCCACTGCAATGCCCCGCAACCGGAGCACCGCCAACAGGGATCAAAGAACCTTTGAAAAAGATTCTGGGAGCTGTGGCCAGGTCGAATGGAAGAGCCACAAACTGGAAGTGTTTGTCTAGAAATGCGAACCTCAGAAAATTGTCCCTGTGGATGGGAACATGTAGGTACGAGTCCTTTAAATCTACCGTTGTCATAAATTGACCTTCGTGAACCAATGCAAGAATGGAACAAATAGTTTCCATCTTGAAGGACAGTACTCCAAGATGGAATTTGTTTAGACTTTTGAGATCTAGAATTGGTCTGAAGGTTCCCTCTTTTTTGGGAACCACAAACCGATTGGAGTAAAACCCTAGACCCTGTTCCTGCATTGGGACAGGAAATATCACTCCCAGGTCGGAAAGGTCCTGAACACAGTTTAAGAACACCTCTTTATCTGGTCTACCGATAATCTGGAAATCAGAAACCTGCCCCTGGGAGGAAAGGTCTTTAACTCTAGTTTGTATCCTTGGGGCACAATGTACACCGCCCAGGGATCCTGAACATACCTGAACCCAAGCCTGAGCGAAGAAAGAAAGACTGCCCCCCACAAGATCCGGTCCCAGATCGGGGGCAGCCCCTTCATGCTGCTTTTGAGTTCTTGGATTGCTTTCCCTTGTTCCAAGACTGGTTGGGCCTCCAGGAAGGCTTGGACTGTTCCTGCTTGGTAGAGGGATAGGAAGGCTTACCCTAGAAATTTCAAAAGGAACGAAAATTACTCTGACGTCCTTTCTGCTTATTTCTCTTACCCTGAGGGAGGAAATTACCCTTTCCTTCAGTAATGTCAGAAATAATTTCCGGCAATCCCGGCCCAAACAAGGTCTTACCATTGTAAGGAAGCGCCAAAATCTTAAACTTAGATGACACATCCGCAGACCAGGATTTTAACCATAAAGCCCTGCGGGCCAGTACGGCAAACTCGGAAATCTTTGCACCCAACTTAATAACCTGTAGGGAAGCATCCGTAATATAGGAATTGGACAACTTAAGGGGCTTGATCCTATCTTGGATCTCTTCAAGGGGAGTGTCTCTACGAATAGAATCAGACAACGCATCAAACCAGTATGCTGCTGCACTAGTGACGGCAGCAATACACACCGCAGGTTGCCATTGTAACCCCTGGTGTACATACATCTTCTTGAGTAACCCCTCCAACTTCTTATCCACAGGATCTTTAAAGGAACAACTAATCTTCTATGGGAATAGTGGTCCTCTTAGCTAGCATGGAAATTGCCCCTTCCACCTTTGGGACCGTCTGCCAAGATTCCTTGATATAGAGTCTGCTATAAGAAACATCTTCTTAAATATAGGGGATGGAGAAAAAGGGATAGCCGGTCTCTCCCATTCCCTAGCAATAATTTCTGTAGCTCGATCTGGTACAGGTAATACCCTCCACCACGGAAGGTACATCAAAATACTTGTTTAGCTTATTAGACTTCTTGGGATTGACTACGACAATAGTGTCAGGGTAGTCCAAGGTAGCAAAAACCTCCTTAAAGGGACACTGAACCCAAAAATTTTCTTTTGTAATTCAGAAAGAGTATGCAATTTTAAGTAACTTTCTAATATACTCCCTATTATCAATTTTTCTTCGTTCTCTTGCTATCTTTATTTGAAAAAGGCATCTAAGCTTTTTTTGGGTTCAGTACTCTGGACAGCACTTTTTTATTGGTGGATTAATTTATCCACCAATTAGCAAGGACAACCCAGGTTGTTCACCAAAAATGGGCCAGCATCTAAACTTCCATTCTTGCATTTCAAATAAAGATACCAAGAGAATGAAGAAAATTTGATAATAGGAGTAAATTAGAAAATTGCTTAAAATTTCATGCTCAATCTGAATCACGAAAGAAAAAATTTCGGTACGGTGTCCCTTTAAGTAACAAACGTAGATGCTCGAGCTTAAACCTGAAGGATATAACTTCAGTATCAGCAGAAGGAATTTCACCGTTTGAGATTTCACCCTCAGATGCTACCAAAGTATCTTCCTCCTCAGATTTCTTCGGAATAGCCACGATTGAGTCAGCAACCTTACTCACTAATTCTTTACATTTCCTCTTGCGTTTTCCCTGCAGCATGGGAAAAGCGGACAATGCATCAGATGCCGCAGAGGACAGCAATGTCTTGCAACGTAACTCCAGGTGGAGTAAGAGAGGAAGCGCAGGGCACTGGATGTGTGGACGATAAATTCTGGGACACTTGAGGAGAAAGCTGCGGCATAACTTGAACATCGTTAGAAAACTCCTGAACAGCATACGCCCTAGACAATTTGGGCTCAGAAAAAAAGTATATCCCTGAAATGCAAAGTTCTCTCAATACATGAGGAACAGAAAGGGATCGGTGGTTCCACATTAGCATCAAAACATAAAGAACATGTAACATCCTGCAGGGCCTCTTGGTCCATCTTTATTCACAAATAAACAGAACAAATAAACTGATATTTTATTTAGAAAATACCACACACACAAAAAAAACTGTTCCTTTAATTTATTTATTTTTAAAAACTGCTTTATTTTTCTGTAGTAAAATAATAACGTATCATAAAAACACTCCAGACAACCTCTACACCTTAGCTTTGCTGAGGTGCTTACCTGCCTGACAACGGAGTGAATATTCAGATAGATAATTTGGGCTCAACTTGTAAATTGCAGTCCGGTGCAATGCTGCTAATCATCTGTGTCGAAGCTATCTCCGCTCCGGAACACAGGAAGTGTAGCGAAAAAGTGCGCAACAGAAAATTGCCGCCTTTGCTATCCCCGCCCATTGTGGGCGTTACAAAATTAACCTCCCGGTCGGCTAAATGTATTGTAAAGCCGTCTGGAGTATAATAAAAAGTAAAACATCGCCTCTAAGTCTCCTCGTCCCCAGTGCCTGCCATACTGCCCACAATAAAATGATCCCCTAATCCAAAGGAGGATGTCTTTTGTCCCATAATATTGACTTTAAAGTGCCATCTTTTTTCTGCATATGCTCCAAGAAAATATAAAGTTAGCACTTACCTTTAGAAATCTGCCAGGCAGCAAGGCAGCTCACTAGGTTTGAGAGACATGTTATGTTCCCTCACATGGACCTGTGGAGGAAAACAAAGACTGAGTAATCTTACTCAGGCTTTCAAACTTAGGGCAGCATTAAATATATGGGAGGCGCAGTGAGGATTGTACCCCCACAAGTTCCCATTGCTTAAAAGCCACCACTGCTCTACTGAAGAGACTGATATGGACTACGGCTACACCCTAGGACAAAGCAGCACAATCTTGCACTGCTAAAAAAATAAAATCTTGCTTGACAAATCTTCTAACACCTAAACTTTACCACTTTCTTGCTCTAACGTAGGCAAAGAGAATGACTGGGTTTGGAGGGAAGGGAGCTTTGCTGTGGTGCTCTTTGCCGCCTCCTGCTGGGCAGGAGTGATATAACCAATAGTAATTAGATGATCCGTGGACTCACCGTGTCATTAGAAAGAAAAGTTATTTTAAACTAGTAACAAATAACACTTCCGAATGGAAAACATTTGCATCTCTTCGCTCAAATTAAGCCCATTATCGTTTAGTCTGCCTCACCTTTGCACTTCCCATCCTCAGGATGCTCTAATAACCCCCCCTTTTCTCTTACTTGGCTTTTCCCTTCTTTTTCTCCCCTGCCATCAGGTCGTTGTCCTCTCACCGTATTAGTCTCTACTTTTTGATGGGCATTTGTTGAAGGTTTTGATCCAGAACTCTGACCTGTTAATAAAAAAATAATGCAAAATGTTTGTTTCTTACTACAGTGCTTTAATTGATGAGTTAAAAAGTATAGTCCACAAATATGCAATTTGTATCATCAATATCTACTACATGCAACAAGCTGATAATCTGAACAAGAGAAGTGTTTGAATGAGGGTGAACATCTGCTCAATGCACACAGAAATAGTAATGACTTGTTTTGGGTTAAATGAAAAGCTGTAATGATTTCATGTGGATTCAGTTTTTTTTTTTTCATAGGACTATTAAACACAGAAAGAAAAAAAATGTATTTGCTGAGTATGCAATGCTACTGACATATTTCAAGATTTACTTCAGTTTGCTGCCCCCTCTATCATGCTCAGTAGGAGCTGGTGCCTCAAAGTGTGTATATAAAAAGACTGCACAGTTTGATAATGGAAGTAAATTGGAAAGTCTATTAAAACTGCATACTATCTGATTAAATTTAAATTTTTACTTCAGTATCCCTTTAAGAGAGCACTCAAGTCATCAATGATTAACTCTTGAGCCTTCCACTGCCCTCCAAAGCATGCTCCTGTTAATTATTCCAACATCAGCTCTGAAATTATGTGGCATAACACCCAACTCTAAATAGAAGCAAATTATCATATACATTTCTTTAAAAAAGCTTATTTTTTCCCCAAGTAAAAATAGGCTCTCTGAGAAGCAAATTATGAGAAAGAATTGGTAACATTTTAAAGAACTATGGCTTAACTTAACATTTTCTAGCACTAACCCAATCAAAAATGAATTTTCAGCACTGTAGTCCAACTGTTCCATTCAAAATTAGGCAGCATTAAAAGGGACATGAAACCTACATTTTTTCTTTCATGATTCAGATAGTACATGCAATTTTAAACAACTTATTTATTTCTGTTATCTAATTTGCTACATTCTCTTGATATCCTCTGTTGAAAGGCATATCTAAAATGGATCTGTAGCTGCTGATTGGTGGCTGCACATAGATGCCTCGTGTGATTGGCTCACCCATGTTAATTGTTATTTCTTCAGCAAAGGATATCTAATGAATTAAGCAAATTAGATAACAGAAGTAAATTGGAATATTGTTTAAAATTGTATTCTCTATCTGAATCATGAAAGAAAAAAATGTGGGTTTCATGTCCCTTTAAAGTGCCATAAAACAGGTTGAGTGCTGTGCAGATCCTAAAAGGGCTAATTAAGTAAAAATAGTTTGCATAAAAAAAATTGTTTAAAAATTGTTGGGAAGTATTTTAAAATAATTTTCAAAAATAAGCAAAAATACTTAAATAGCAAATAGCCATGCTGTCTGGAGCACTGTGCTCCACAACTTATCAGTTGAAATACAATGCCTGTGTCTAAACACGGAGTTCACAGCTACTAGGCATGCTCCAGCAGATAATCCCTATTTGTGCATTTTACCAAAACAACAATGGATATAGCTACATCCATAAAAGGAATTGTGTGGGGGGAGTTAGAGCTGTATAATTCATAAACTAAAATGAAAGGGTAAATGGCGAGACACTGCAGTATAAATTTGCAGGTAAAGTAATTAATGTACATATATTTTGTCTCTAACTCAACTTGTTTTATGTCCCTTTAAAGGGACAGTCAAGTCCAATAAAAAAAACACATTTCAAATAGGGCATGCAATTTTAAACAACATTTAAATTTACATTTATCACCAATTTTGCTTTGTTCTCTTGGTATTCTTAGTTGAAAGCTAAACCTAGGAAGGCTCATATGATAATTTTTAAGCCCTTTAAGTCCGCCTCTAATCACATGCTTTTTTATTTACTTTTCACAACAGTTCATGTCAGCCATATAGATAACATGTGATAACGCACGTAGCTTGTGGCAGACACTGCACTCATTGGCTAAAATGAAAGTCAATAGATAAATAAAATGTCATGTGATCAGGGGGCTATCAGAAGATGCTTAGATACAAGTTAATCACAGAGGTAAAAGGTGTATTAATATAACTGTTGGTTATGCAAAACTGGGGAATGGGTAATAAAGGGATTATCCATCTTTTTAAACAACAAAAATTCTGGTGTTGACTGTCCCTTTAAAGGGACACTGAACTGAAATTTTTTCTCTTTCATGATTCACAGAGCATACAATTTTAAGCAACTTTCTAATTTACTCCTATTATCAATTTTTTCTTCGTTCTCTTGCTATCTTTATTTGAAAAAGGCATCTACGCTAAGGAGCCAGCTAGTGTTTGGTTCAGCCCCTGACAGCACTTGTTTATTGGTGGGTGAATTTATCCACCAATCAGCAAGAACAACCCAGGTTGTTCACCAAAAATGGGTCGGCATCTAAACGTACATAATTTTTCAAATAAAGATACAAAGAGAATGAAGAAAATGTGATAATAGGAGTAAATTAGAAAGTTGCATATACGCGCCCCTGTATGCCTCAGCTCGCCTGTGGCTGGGCGAAATTACCCGCAGGTATTCGCCTTTGCACACAAGCGCAATTTTGCGCTTGCGTGCAATCCCGCCACCTGCCCGTGCACAGCCAATCAGCCGCGGGCAGGAGCTGTCAATCTCCTCGGTCTGACTAGACCAAGGAGATTGAATTTAGCCACCTTAGAGGTGGCGAAGAGGTTGGGGAAGCGGCGGTCTGGTGACCGCTGCTTGATAAATTACGGCGAGCAAGTTCTTGTGAGAACTTGCAGCCGTAGGGCTTTAATAAATCTAGCACTAAGCGTTCAATTTCCATACCTTCAAATTTAATGATTTGAGATCCTGATGGTAAAACGGACCTTGAGATAGAAAGTCCGGCCTTAATAGCAGTGGCCAAGGATGGCAACTGGACATCCGAACAAGATCCGCATACCAAAACCTGTGTGGCCATGCTGGAGCCACCAGCAACAAACGATTGTTCCATTATGATTTTGGAGATCACTCTTGGAAGAAGAACTAGAGGCGGGAAAATGTAAGCAGGATGATAACACCAAGGAAGTGTCAGCGCATCCACTGCTTCCGCCTGAACATCCCTGGACCTGGACAGGTATCTGGGAAGTTTCTTGTTAAGATGAGAGGCCATCAGATCTATCTCTGGAAGACCCCACATCTGAACAATCTGAGAAAACACATCTGGATGGAGAGACCACTCCCCTGGATGTAAAGTCTGATGGCTGAGATAATCCGCCTCCCAATTGTCTACACCTGGGATATGCACCGCAGAGATTAGACAGGAGCTGGATTCCGCCCAAGCAAGTATCCAAGATACTTCTTTCGTTGCACAGAGTTCTAAAATATTGATTGGTAATCTCGCCTCTTGAGATTTCCAAACCCCTTGCGCTGTCAGAGATCCCCAAACAGCTCCCCAACCTGAAAGACTTGCATCTGTAGTGATCACAGTCCAAGTTGATCAAACGAAGGAAGCCCCTTGAACTAAACGCTGGTGATTCAACCACCACGTCAGAGAGTGTCGAACATTGGGATTTAAGGATATTAATTGTGATATCTTTGTATAATCCCTGCACCATTGATTCAGCATACAAAGCTGGAGAGGTCTCATGTGAAAGCGAGCAAAAGGAATCGCATCCGATGCTGCAGTCATGAGGCCTAAAACTTACATGCCCATAGCCACTGAAGGGAATGACAGACTGAAGGTGCTGACAGGCTGCAAACAATTTCAAACGTCTCTTGTCTGTTAGAGACAGAGTCATGGACACTGAATCTATCTGGAAACCTAAAAAGGTGACCCTTGTACCATGTTTTTGAAGAAACCACACTAGTTGATTTGTGTGAGATTCTGCAGAACGTAAAGACTGAGCTAGTACCAAGATATTGTCCAAATAAGGAAACGCCGCAATACCCTGTTCTCTGATTACAGAGAGTAGGGCACCTAGAACCTTCGAAAAGATTCTTGGAGCTGTTGGAAGAGCAACAAATTGGTAATGCTTGTCTAGAAAAGAGAATCTCAGGAACTGATAATGTTCTGGATGAATCGGAATATGAAGGTATGCATCCTGCAAGTCTATTGTAGACATATAATGTCCTTGCTGAACAAAATACAGAATAGTCCTTATAGTCACCACCTTGAAAGTTAGTACTCTTACATAACGTTAAAAATTTTCAGGTCTGAATGAATTTTCCTTCTTTGGGACAATGAATAGATTTGAATAAAACCCCAAACTTTGTTCCTGAAACTGGCATGATTACCCCTGAAGACTCCAGGTCTGAAACACTCATCAGGAAAGCCTGAACTTTTACTGGATTTGCTGGGATGTGTGAGAGAAAAAAAAAATCTTCTCACAGGAGGTCTTACTCTGAATCCTATTCGATACCCTTGAGAGACAATGCTCTGAATACATTGATTTTGGACAGAATTTATCCCAATATCCTTGAAAAACCTTAACCTGCCCCCTAAAAGCTGAACTGGAATGAGCGCCGCACCTTCATGCGGACTTAGGGGCTGACTGTTTTTTTTAAAAGGCTTGGATTTATTTCAATTTGAGGAAGGCTTCCAATTGGAAACCGATTCCTTAGGGGAAGGATTAGATTTTTGTTCCTTATTTTGACGAAAGGAACGAAAAACATAATTTATGTAAGAACTTACCTGATAAATTCATTTCTTTCATATTAACAAGAGTCCATGAGCTAGTGACGTATGGGATATACATTCCTACCAGGAGGGGCAAAGTTTCCCAAACCTTAAAATGCCTATAAATACACCCCTCACCACACCCACAAATCAGTTTAACGAATAGCCAAGAAGTGGGGTGATAAGAAAAAAAGTGCGAAGCATATAAAATAAGGAATTGGAATAATTGTGCTTTATACAAAAAAATCATAACCACCCCAAAAAAAGGGTGGGCCTCATGGACTCTTGTTAATATGAAAGAAATGAATTTATCAGGTAAGTTCTTACATAAATTATGTTTTCTTTCATGTAATTAACAAGAGTCCATGAGCTAGTGACGTATGGGATAATGACTACCCAAGATGTGGATCTTTCCACACAAGAGTCACTAGAGAGGGAGGGATAAAATAAAGACAGCCAATTCCTGCTGAAAATAATCCACACCCAAAATAAAGTTTAATGAAAAACCTAAGCAGAAGATTCAAACTGAAACCGCTGCCTGAAGAACTTTTCTACCAAAAATTGCTTCAGAAGAAGAAAATACATCAAAATGGTAGAATTTAGTAAAAGTATGCAAAGAGGACCAAGTTGCTGCTTTGCAGATCTGGTCAACCGAAGCTTCATTCCTAAACGCCCAGGAAGTAGATACTGACCTAGTAGAATGAGCTGTAATTCTCTGAGGCGGAATTTTACCCGACTCAACATAGGCAAGATGAATTAAGGATTTCAACCAAGATGCCAAAGAAATGGCAGAAGCTTTCTGGCCTTTCCTAGAACCGGAAAAGATAACAAATAGACTAGAAGTCTTACAGAAAGATTTCGTAGCTTCAACATAATATTTCAAAGCTCTAACAACATCCAAAGAATGCAACGATTTCTCCTTAGAATTCTTAGGATTAGGACATAATGAAGGAACCACAATTTCTCTACTAATGTTGTTGGAATTCACAACTTTAGGTAAAAATTCAAAAGAAGTTCGCAACACCGCCTTATCCTGATGAAAAATCAGAAAAGGAGACTCACACGAAAGAGCAGATAATTCAGAAATTCTTCTAGCAGAAGAGATGGCCAAAAGGAACAAAACTTTCCAAGAAAGTAATTTAATGTCCAATGAATGCATAGGTTCAAACGGAGGAGCTTGAAGAGCTCCCAGAACCAAATTCAAACTCCAAGGAGGAGAAATTGACTTAATGACAGGTTTTATACGAACCAAAGCTTGTACAAAACAATGAATATCAGGAAGAATAGCAATCTTTCTGTGAAAAAGAACAGAAAGAGCAGAGATTTGTCCTTTCAAAGAACTTGCGGACAAACCCTTATCCAAACCATCCTGAAGAAATTGTAAAATTCTCGGTATTCTAAAAGAATGCCAAGAAAAATGATGAGAAAGACACCAAGAAATATAAGTCTTCCAGACTCTATAATATATCTCTCTGGATATAGATGTACGAGCCTGTAACATAGTATTAATCACAGAGTCAGAGAAACCTCTTTGACCAAGAATCAAGCGTTCAATCTCCATACCTTTAAATTTAAGGATTTCAGATCCTGATGGAAAAAAAGGACCTTGAGACAAAAGGTCTGGTCTTAACGGAAGAGTCCACGGTTGGCAAGAGGCCATCCGGACAAGATCCGCATACCAAAACCTGTGAGGCCATGCCGGAGCTACCAGCAGAACAAACGAGCATTCCTTCAGAATCTTGGAGATTACTCTTGGAAGAAGAACTAGAGGCGGAAAGATATAGGCAGGATGATACTTCCAAGGAAGTGAAAATGCATCCACTGCCTCCGCCTGAGGATCCCGGGATCTGGACAGATACCTGGGAAGTTTCTTGTTTAGATGAGAAGCCATCAGAACTATTTCTGGAAGTTCCCACATTTGAACAATCTGAAGAAATACCTCTGGGTGAAGAGACCATTCGCCCGGATGCAACGTTTGGCGACTGAGATAATCCGCTTTCCAATTGTCCATACCTGGGATATAAACCGCAGAGATTAGACAGGAGCTGGATTCCGCCCAAACCAAAATTCGAGATACTTCTTTCATAGCCAGAGGACTGTGAGTCCCTCCTTGATGATTGATGTATGCCACAGTTGTGACAATGTCTTATCTGAAAACAATGAACAACTCTCTCTTCAGAAGAGGCCAAGACTGAAGAGCTCTGAAAATTGCACGGGGTTCCAAAATATTGATCTGAAATCTCACCTCCTGAGATTCCCAAACCCCTTGTGCCGTCAGATACCCCCACACAGCTCCCCAACCTGTAAGACTCGTATCTGTTGAGATTATAGTCCAGGTCGGAAGAACAAAGAAGCCCCCTGAACTAAACGATGGTGATCTGTCCACCATGTCAGAGAGTGTCGTAAAATCGGTTTAAAGATATTAATTGAGTTATCTTTGAGTAATCCCTGCACCATTGGTTCAGCATACAGAGCTGAAGAGGTCGCATGTGAAAACGAGCAAAGGAGATCGCATCTGATGCGGCAGTCCTAAGATCCAACATTTCCATGCATAAGGCTACCAAAGGGAATGATTGTGACTGAAGGTTTTGACAAGCTGATATCAATGTTAAACTTCTCTTGTCTGACAAGGACAGAGTCATAGACACTGAATTTATCTAGAAACCTAAAAAGGTTACCCTTGTCTGAGGAATCAATAAACTGATTGGTAAATTGATCCTCCAACCATGAACTTGAAGAAACAACACAAGTCGATTCGTATGAGATTCTTCGAAAATGAGAAGACTGAGCAAGTACCAAGATATCGTCCAAATAAGGAAATACCAAAACCCTATTCTCTGATTACAGAAAGAAGGGCACCGAGAACCTTTGAAAAAAAAATTCTTGGAACTGAGGCTAGACCAAATAGTAGAGCCAAAAAACTGGTAATGCTTGTCTAAAAAGAGAATCTCAGACACTAAAAGTGATCTGGATGAATCGGAATATGCAGATACACATCCTGTAAATCTATTGTAGACATATAATGCCCTTGCTAAACAAAAGGCAGGATAGACCTACAGTAACCATCTTGAATGTTGGTATCCTAACATAACGATTCAATAATGATAGATCCATAACTGGTCTGAAGGAATTGACCTTCTTTGGTACAATGAAGAGATAAAATAAAACCCCAGCCCCTGTTCCAGAACTGGAACTGGCATAAATACTCCAGCCAACTCTAGATCTGAAACACATTTCAGAAATGCTGAGCCTTGCTGTGTCAATTGGGACACGGGAAAGAAAAGAATCTCTTAGCAGGAGGCCTTAACTTGAAGCCAATTCTGTACCTTCCTGAAACAATGTTTCTGAAACCAGAGATTAAGAACGGAATTGATCCAAATTTCTTTGAAGAAAACGTAATCTGCCCCATACCAGCTGAGCTGGAATAAGGGCCGCACCTTCATAGGTACTTAAGAGCTGGCTATAGGATTCTATAAGGCTTGGATATATTCCAAACTGGAAATAGTTTCCAAACTGATACCGCTCCTGAGGATGAAGGATCAGGCTTTTGTTCCTTGTTGTGAGGAAAGGAACGAAATGATTATTTACCCTGGAAAGAAAGGGAAAGCAAAGTTGACTTAGAAGACATGTCAGCATTCCAAGTTTAATCCATAAAGCTTTTCTAGCTAAAATAGCTAGAGACATATACCTGACATCAACTCTAATGATATCAAAAGATGGTATCACCAATAAAATTATTAGCATGTTATAGAATAATAATAATGCTATAAAATTAGGATCTGTTACTTGTTGCGCTAAAACATCTAACCAAAAAGTTGAAGCTGCAGCAACATCCGCTAAAAATATAGCAGGTCTAAGAAGATTACCTGAACATAAGTAAGCTTTTCTTAGAAAGGATTCAATTTTCCTATCTAAAGGATCCTTAAATGAAGTACTATCTGCCATAGGAATAGTAGTACATTAGCAGGAGTAGAGACAGCCCCATAACCTTAGGGATTTTTGTCCCAACAAACTCTAATCTGTCAGATGGCACAGGATATAATTTGCTTAAACGTCTAGAAGGAGTAAATAAATTACCCAAATTATTCCATTCCCTGGAAATTACTTCAGAAATAGCATCAGGGAGATAAAACACTTCTGGAATAACTACAGGAGATTTAAAAACCTTATTTAAACGTTTACATTTAGTATCAAGAGGACCAGTATCCTCTATTTCTAATGCAAATAACACTTCTTTAAGTAAAGAACGAATAAATTCCATCTTGAACAAATACAAAGATTTATCAGCATCAACCTCTGAGACAGAAACCTCTGAACCAGAAGAACCATTATCAGTATCAGAATGATGATGTTCATTTAAAAATTCATCTGAAAAAAAGAGAAGTTTTAAAAGACTTTTATGTATACTAGAAGGAGAAATAACAGACATAGCCTTCTTAATGGATTTAAAAAATAAAATCTCTTATGTTATCAGGAACACTCTGAAAATTAGATGTTGATGGACAGCAACAGGTAATGTAACAGTACTAAAGGAAATTTGATCTGCATTAATAAGTTTGACATGACATGCAATACAAATAACAGCTGGAGAAACAGATACCAAAAGTTTATAGCAGACTTAGCTTGGTAGCTCCAGCACTGTGCAGTGATTTTCCTGTAGTAACTTCTGACTCAGTTGCAACGTGGAACATCTTGCAATATGTAAAAGAAAAAAAAACAACATATAAAGCAAAATTGATCAAATTCCTTAAATGACAGTTTCAGGAATGGGAAAAAAATGCCAGTGAACAAGCTTCTAGCAACCAGAAGCAATAAATAATGAGACTTAAATAATGTGGAGACAAAAATGACGCCCATATTTTTTAGCGCCAAAAAAGACGCCCACATTATTTGGCGCCTAAATGCTTTTGGCGCCAAAAATGACGCCACATCCGGAACGCCGACATCTTTGACGCAAAATAACGTCAAAAAATGACGCAACTTCCGGCGACACGTATGACGCCGGAAACGGAAAATAATTTTTGCGCCAAAAAAGTCCGCGCCAAGAATGACGCAATAAAATGAAGCATTTTCAGCCCCCGCGAGCCTAACAGCCCACAGGGAAAAAAGTCAAATTTTTTGAGGTAAGAAAAAATATGATAATTCAATGCATAATCCCAAATATGAAACTGACTGTCTGGAAATAAGGAAAGTTGAACATTCTGAGTCAAGGCAAATAAATGTTTGAATACATATATTTAGAACTTTATAAATAAAGTGCCCAACCATAGCTTAGAGTGTCACAGAAAATAAGACTTACTTACCCCAGGACACTCATCTACATGTTTGTAGAAAGCCAAACCAGTACTGAAACGAGAATCAGTAGAGGAAATGGTAAATATAAGAGTATATCGTCGATCTGAAAAGGGAGGTAAGAGATGAATCTCTACGACCGATAACAGAGAACCTTATGAAATAGACCCCGTAGAAGGAGATCACTGCATTCAATAGGCAATACTCTCTTCACATCCCTCTGACATTCACTGCACGCTGAGAGGAAAACCGGGCTCCAACTTGCTGCGGAGCGCATATCAACGTAGAATCTAGCACAAACTTACTTCACCACCTCCCTTGGAGGCAAAGTTTGTAAAACTGATTTGTGGGTGTGGTGAGGGGTGTATTTATAGGCATTTTAAGGTTTGGGAAACTTTGCCCCTCCTGGTAGGAATGTATATCCCATACGTCACTAGCTCATGGACTCTTGTTAATTACATGAAAGAAATGGTTAGAAGCTTTAGATTTACCCTTAGGTTTTTTTATCCTGAGGTAGAAAAACTCCCTTTCCCCCAGTAACAGTTGAAATAATAGAATCCAACTGAGAACCAAATAAATTATTACCTTGGAAAGAAAGATAGTAAACTAGACTTAGATGTCATATCAGCATTCCAAGCTTTAAGCCACAAAGCTCTTCTAGCTAAAATAGCTAAAGACATGGATCTAACATAAATTTTGATAATATCAAAAATGGCATCACAAATAAAATGATTAGCATGTTGCAGTAAGCGAACAATGCTAGACATGTCAGGATCCAATTCTTGTTTCGCTAAATTCTCCAACCAAAAAGTTTATGCAGCCAAAGAAATTGCAGGCCTGAGAAAATGACCCGAATATAAATAGGCTTTCCTTAGATAAGATTCAAGTTTCCTATCTAAAGGATCTTTAAAAGAAGTACTATCTTCCATAGGAATAGTAGTACGTTTAGCAAGAGTAGAAATAGACCCAACCACCTTGGGGATCTTTTCCCAAAACTCTATAGCAATTGCTGGTAAAGGATTCAATTTATTAAACCTTGAAGAAGGAATAAAAGGAGTACCTGGCTTATTACATTCCTTAAAAATCATATCAGAAATAGCATCAGGAAAAGGAAAAACCTCTGGAGTAACCACAGGAGGTTTAAAAACAGCATTTAAACGTTTACTAGCCTTAACGTCAAGGGGACTGGCTTCCTCAATAGCTAAAGTAATTAACACTTTTAACAAAAGAACGAATATACTCCATTTTAAATAAATAAGTAGATTTGTCCGTGTCAATATCTGAGGAAGGATCTTCTGAATCAGATAGATCATCAGAGGAGGATAATTCAGTAGGTTGTCGGTCATTTGAAATGTCATCAACTTTATGAGAAGTTTTAAAAGACCTTTTACGTTTATTAGAAGGCGGAAATGCAGACAAAGCCTTCTGGATAGAATCAGTAACAAATTCTTTAAAATTCATAGGTATATCATGTACATTAGAAGTTGAAGGAACTGCAACTGGCAATGTACTATTACTGATGGATATATTGTCTGCATGTAAAAGTTTATCATGACAACTATTACAAATGACATTCGGAGATATAATTTCCACAATCTTACAACAGATGCATTTAGCTTTGGTAGAACCGATGTCAGGCAGCAAAGTTCCAACAGATACTTCTGAGACAGGATCAGATTGAGACATCTTGCAAAATGTAAAAGAAAACAACATATAAAGCAAAATGATCAATTTCCTTATATGACAGTTTCAGGAATGGGAAAAAAATGCAAACAGCATAGCCCTCTGACATAGAAAAAGGCAAGAGGCAAATAGCAATGGGGTAATAAATTAATGAAAAAACATAATTTATGCTTACCTGATAAATTTATTTCTCTTGTAGTGTATCCAGTCCACGGATCATCCATTACTTGTCGGATATTCTCCTTCCCAACAGGAAGTTGCAAGAGGATCACCCACAGCAGAGCTGCTATATAGCTCCTCCCCTAACTGTCATATCCAGTCATTCGACTGAAAACAAACAGAAAAAGGAGAAACCATAGGGTGCAGTGGTGACTGTAGTTTAATTAAAATTTAGACCTGCCTTAAAAGGACAGGGCGGGCCGTGGACTGGATACACTACAAGAGAAATAAATTTATCAGGTAAGCATAAATTATGTTTTCTCTTGTTAAGTGTATCCAGTCCACGGATCATCCATTACTTGTGGGATACCAATACCAAAGCTAAAGTACACGGATGATGGGAGGGACAAGGCAGGATTAAGCGGAAGGAACCACTGCCTGAAGAACCTTTCTCCCAAACACAGCCTCCGAAGAAGCAAAGTATCAAATTTGTAAAATTTTGAAAAAGTGTGAAGCGAAGACCAAGTCGCAGCCTTGCAAATCTGTTCAAGAGAGGCCTCATTTTTGAAGGCCCAGGTGGAGGCCACAGCTCTAGTAGAATGAGCTGTAATCCTTTCAGGGGGCTGCTGTCCAGCAGTCTCATAGGCTAGGCGTATTACGCTCCGAAGCCAAAAGGAAAGAGAGGTTACCGAAGCTTTTTGACCTCTCCTCTGTCCAGAGTAAACGACAAACAGGAAAGATGTTTGACGAAAATCCTTAGTAGCTTGTAAGTAAAACTTCAAGGCAAGGACTACGTCCAGATTATGTAAGAGACGTTCCTTCTTTGAAGAAGGATTAGGGCACAACGATGGAACAACAATCTCTTGATTGATATTCTTGTTAGAAACCACCTTAGGTAAAAACCCAGGTTTTTGTTACGCAGAACTACCTTATCTGCATGAAAAATAAGATAAGGAGAATCACATTGTAAGGCAGATAGCTCAGAGACTCTCCGAGCCGAGCCGAGGAAATAGCCATCAAAAACAGAACTTTCCAAGATAAAAGTTTAATATCAATGGAATGAAGGGGTTCAAACGGAACTCCTTGAAGAACCTTAAGAACCAAGTTTAAGCTCCACGGGAGAGCAACAGGTTTAAACACAGGCTTAATTCTAAACAAAGCCTGGCAAAATGCCTGGACGTCTGGAACCTCTGCCAGACGCTTGTGCAAAAGAATAGACAGAGCAGAAATCTGTCCCTTTAAGGAACTAGCTGATAATCCTTTGTCCAAGCCCTCTTGGAGAAAAGACAATATTCTAGGAATCCTAACCTTACTCCATGAGTAATTCTTTGATTCACACCAATAAAGATATTTACTCCATATCTTGTGGTAGATTTTCCTGGTAACAGGCTTTCGTGCCTGTATTAAAGTATCAATGACTGACTTGGAGAAGCCACGCTTTGATAGAATCAAGCGTTCAATCTCCATGCAGTCAGTCTCAGAGAAATTAGATTTGGATGATTGAAAGGACCTTGTATCAGAAGGTCCTGTCTTAGAGGCAGAATCCATGGTGGAAAGGATGACATGTCCACTAGGTCTGCATACCAAGTCCTGCGTGGCCACGCAGGTGCTATCAGAATCACCGATGCTCTCTCCTGTTTGATTTTGGCAATCAGTCGAGGGAGCAGAGGAAACGGTGGAAACACATAAGCCAGGTTGAAGAACCAAGGCGCTGCTAGAGCATCTATCAGCGTCGCTTCTGGGTCCCTGGACCTGGATCCGTAACAAGGAAGCTTGGCGTTCTGGCGAGACGCCATGAGATCCAACTCTGGTTTGCCCCAACGATGAATCAACTGAGCAAACACCTCCGGATGGAGTTCCCACTCCCCCGGATGGAAAGTCTGACGACTTAGAAAATCCGCCTCCCAGTTCTCCACGCCTGGGATATGGATTGCTGACAGGTGGCAAGAGTGTTACTCTGCCCAGCGAATTATTGTTGAGACTTCTAACATTGCTAGGGAACTCCTGGTTCCTCCTTGATGGTTGATGTAAGCCACAGTCGTGATGTTGCCCGACTGAAATCTGATGAACCTCAGTGTTGCTAACTGAGGCCAAGCCAGAAGAGCATTGAATATTGCTCTTAACTCCAGAATATTTATTGGAAGGAGTTTCTCCTCCTGAGTCCACGATCCCTGTGCCTTCAGGGAATTCCAGACTGCACCCCAACCTAGAAGGCTGGCATCTGTTGTTACAATTGTCCAATCTGGCCTGTGAAAGGTCATACCCTTGGACAGGTGTACCCGAGACAACCACCAGAGAAGAGAATCTCTGGTCTCTTGATCCAGATTTAGCAGAGGGGACAAATCTGTGTAATCCCCATTCCACTGACTCAGCATGCATAATTGCAGCGGTCTGAGATGAAGGCGTGCAAATGGCACTATGTCCATTGCCGCTACCATTAAGCCGATTACCTCCATACACTGAGCTACCGAAGGGCGCGGAATGGAGTGAAGAACACGGCAAGCATTTAGAAGTTTTGATAACCTGGACTCCGTCAGGTAAATTTTCATTTCTACAGAATCTATAAGAGTCCCTAAGAAGGAGACTCTTGTGAGTGGGGATAGAGAACTCTTTTCCTCGTTCACTTTCCACCCGTGCGACCTCAGAAATGCCAGAACTATCTCTGTATGAGACTTGGCAACTTGAAAGCTTGACGCCTGTATCAGGATGTCGTCTAGATACGGAGCCACCGCTATGCCTCGCGGTCTTAGAACCGCCAGAAGTGAGCCCAGAACCTTTGTAAAGATTCTCGGGGCTGTAGCCAACCCGAAGGGAAGAGCTACAAATTGGTAATGCCTGTCTAGAAAGGCAAACCTTAGAAACCGATGATGATCTTTGTGAATCAGTATGTGAAGGTAGGCATCCTTTAAGTCCACTGTGGTCATGTACTGACCTTCTTGGATCATGGGTAGGATGGTCCGAATAATTTCCATTTTGAAAGATGGAACTCTGAGGAATTTGTTTAAGATCTTTAGATCCAAAATTGGTCTGAAGGTTCCCTCTTTTTTGGGAACCACAAACAGATTCAAATAAAAACCCTGTCCTTGTTCCATCCGCGGAACTGGATGGATCACTCCCATAACTAGGTGGTCTTGCACACAGAGTAGGAATGCCTCTTTCTTGATCTGATTTGCAGATAGCCTTGAAAGATGAAATCTCCCTTGTGGAGGGGAAGCTTTGAAGTCCAGAAGATATCCCTGAGATATGATCTCCAACGCCCAGGGATCCTGAACATCTCTTGCCCACGCCTGGGCTAAGAGAGAAAGTCTGCCCCCTACTAGATCCATCGCCGGATAGGGGGGCCGTTCCTTCATGCTGTCTTAGAGGCAGCAGCAGGCTTTCTGGCCTGCTTGCCTTTGTTCCAGGACTGGTTAGGTTTCCAGGCCTGCTTAGATTGAGCAAAAGTTCCCTCTTGTTTTGAAGCGGAGGAAGTTGATGCTGCACCTGCCTTGAAATTTCGAAAGGCACGAAAATTAGACTGTTTGGCCTTTGCTTTGGCCCTGTCCTGAGGAAGGGTATGACCCTTACCTCCAGTAATGTCAGCAATAATTTCCTTCAAACCAGGCCCGAATAAGGTCTGCCCCTTGAAAGGAATGTTGAGTAATTTAGACTTCGAAGTCACGTCAGCTGACCAGGATTTAAGCCATAGCGCCCTACGCGTTTGGATGGCGAATCCGGAATTCTTAGCCGTTAGTTTAGTCAAATGAACAATGGCATCAGAAACAAATGAGTTAGCTAGCTTAAGTGTTCTAAGCTTGTCAATTTCAGTCAATGGAGCTGTATGGATGGCCTCTTCCAGGGCCTCAAACCAGAATGCAGCCGCGGCCGTGACAGGCGCAATGCATGCAAGGGGCTGTAAAATAAAACCTTGTTGAATAAACATTTTCTTAAGGTAACCCTCCAATTTTTTATCCATTGGATCTGAAAAAGCACAACTGTCCTCAACCGGGATAGTAGTACGCTTTGCTAAAGTAGAAACTGCTCCCTCCACCTTAGGGACCGTCTGCCATAAGTCCCGTGTAGTGGCGTCTATTGGAAACATTTTTCTAAATATAGGTGGTGGGGAAAAAGGCACACCCGGTCTATCCCACTCCTTGCTAATAATTTCTGTAAGCCTTTTAGGTATAGGAAAAACATCAGTACACACCGGTACCGCATAGTATTTATCCAGCCTACACAATTTCTCTGGCACTGCAACTGTGTTACAGTCATTCAGAGCAGCTAATACCTCCCCAAGCAACACACGGAGGTTCTCAAGCTTAAATTTAAAATTAGAAATCTCTGAATCAGGTTTCCCTGAATCAGAGATGTCACCCACAGACTGAAGCTCTCCGTCCTCATGATCTGCATATTGTGACACAGTATTAGACATGGCCCTTACAGCATCTGCGCGCTCTGTATTTCTCCTAACCCCAGAGCAATCACGCTTGCCTCTTAATTAAGGCAACCTGGATAATACCTCTGACAGGGTATTATTCATGATTGCAGCCATGTCCTGCAAGGTAATCGCTATGGGCGTCCCTGATGTAATTGGCGCCATATTAGCGTGCATCCCCTGAGCGGGAGGCGAAGGGTCTGACACGTGGGGAGAGTTAGTCGGCATAACTTCCCCCTCGTCAGAATCTTCTGGTGATATTTCTTTTATAGTTAAAGACTGATCTTTACTGTTTAAGGTGAAATCAATACATTTAGTACACATTCTCCTATGGGGCTCCACCATGGCTTTCAAACATAATGAACAAGTAGTTTCCTCTGTGTCAGACATGTTTAAACAGACTAGCAATGAGACTAGCAAGCTTGGAAAACACTTTAAACAAGTTTACAAGCAATATAAAAAACGTTACTGCACCTTTAAGAAACACAAATTTTGTCAATTTGAAATAACAGTGAAAAAAGGCAGTTACACTAACGAAATTTTTACAGTGTATGTAACAAGTTAGCAGAGCATTGCACCCACTTGCAAATGGATGATTAACCCCTTAATACCCAAAACTGAATAATAAAAGACAAAAACGTTTTTTTTTTTTTTCCAAACAGTCACAACTACCACAGCTCTACTGTGGCTTTTTACCTCCCTCAAAAACGACTTTGAAGCCTTTTGAGCCCTCCAGAGATGTCCTGGATCATGCAAGAAGAAGCTGGATGTCTGTGTCAGTAATTTTAGCTGCACAGAAAAGCACTAAAATAGGCCCTTCCCACTCATATTGCAACAGTGGAAAGCCTAAGGAAACTGTTTCTAGGCAAAATTCAAGCCAGCCATGTGGAAAAAAACTAGGCCCCAATAAGTTTTATCACCAAATACATATAAAAACGATTAAACATGTCAGCAAACGTTTTATATTACATTTTTATAAGAGTATGTATCTCTATTAATAAGCCTGATACCAGTCGCTATCACTGCATTTAAGGCTTTACTTACATTAGTTCGGTATCAGCAGCATTTTCTAGCAAATTCCATCCCTAGAAAAATATTAACTGCACATACCTTATTGCAGGAAAACCTGCACGCCATTCCCTCTCTGAAGTTACCTCACTCCTCAGAATATGTGAGAACAGCCATGGATCTTAGTTACTTCTGCTAAGATCATAGAAAACATAGGCAGATTCTTCTTCTAAATACTGCCTGAGATAAACAGTACACTCCGGCACCATTTAAAAATAACAAACTTTTGATTGAAGAATAAACTAAGTATAAAACACCACACTTCTCTTACGACCTCCATCTTGGTTGAGGCTTGCAAGAGAATGACTGGATATGACAGTTAGGGAAGGAGCTATATAGCAGCTCTGCTGTGGGTGATCCTCTTGCAACTTCCTGTTGGGAAGGAGAATATCCCACAAGTAATGGATGATCCGTGGACTGGATACACTTAACAAGAGAAATTTGGCGCCAAGTATGATGCACGTGACTGAAAATGTTTTGGCACCAACAACATCCGGAAATGACACACTTGCGTCACTAACGACGCAACCCTGTGTAAGGACTCGGCGTCAACTACGACGCCGGAAATGACGAACTAGCGTCAGACGTACTTTCGCGCCAAAAAAGTTTCGCGCCAGGAATGACGCAATAAACTCTAGCATTAGGCGCACCCGCGGGCCTAGTACTGCCCGCAATTTGCAAGAAATATATAGTCAATCTGAAAAAAAGACTAAACCCCAGGTAAGAAAAAATATTTCTTAAAACGTTTATTTTCCACAAATATGAAACTGACAGTCTGCACAAGGAAATACATGAACCTGACTCATGGCAAATATAAGTACAATACATATATTTAGAACTTTATATAAAATGGATAAAGTGCCAAACCATAGCTGGGGTGTCTTAAGTAATAAACATACTTACCGAAAAGACACCCATCCACATAAAGCAGATAGCCAAACCAGTACTGAAACAATTATCAGTAGAGGTAATGATATATGAGAGTATATCGTCGATCTGAAAAGGGAGGTAGGAGATGAATCTCTACGACCGATAACAGAGAACCTATGAAATAGATCTCCCGTTAGGAAAACCATTGCATTCAATAGGTGATACTCCCTTCACATCCCTCTGACATTCTCTGTACTCAGAGGAATCGGGCTTCAAAATGCTGAGAAGCGCATGTCAACGTAGAAATCTTAGCACAAACTTACTTCACCACCTCCATAGGAGGCAAAGTTTGTAAAACTGAATTGTGGGTGTGGTGAGGGGTGTATTTATAGGCATTTTGAGGTTTGGGAAACTTTGCCCCTCCTGGTAGGATTGTATATCCCATACGTTACTAGCTCATGGACTCTTGCCAATTACATGGGAAAAAAAACACTCCTACCAGGAAAGAAAAGCTGTCTACTCTGATGAAAACTGACAGAAAACACAGGGAAGGATACCCCCCACCCAAAAAAAAGGAAGAACCTCTACCCATATGGACAAGAACAACAACCAGAAATAACCCTATTAGAAGGGAGATCACAAAAGGAAGAACGTATTGCAAATTACAATACAGAACTACGACACGTAGAAAAAACAAAACCAATCTATAGACAAAATAGGTAATTGAATAAGATTCAAAGCCCACCTCCTGTACAGTTACAACGGAACCCGATGCGACCCAGAAGGATAAATGAAACCCCAAAAATGAACAAGGTTTTGACTTGCAGGCCCTGCCACAGACAGGACCCTAGTAAACACAATGGAACACCCGGAAGCTAAGTCTTTGGGATCGTAGCTCCAACAGAAAGCAAAAATTGCTTGCGAAATCACATGCCAGAGAAATACTACAGCTGGAATCCAACCGCAACTTATGCTTGCCAGGCAGCTAAGCCTATCTATGATGGCTACCCCTTCGAACAAGAACTAGCTAGACAAGCTCTGATCCAGCTCATTCTAGAGAGGGAGAAGCATACTCCAGTATCCAGAAGAGATCAGGACAAGTTAACTCCACCCAACACAGAGAGAGAGAGAAAGGGAACACTCAACACCTAAAAAAGGTGATGAATAACTCTTTAAAGCTCAAAGGATGGCTAGCAACAAAGGCAATGCCTCTGTTTTGCAGCTCAAAGAAACCTGTGCCCTAGTACCACTGGGTCACAATCCCAGGACATTCTGCGTGGTAAACAGACTTGATAACCACTACACTATGGAACTTCGCCAGAGAGGATCCCAGCAACAAGGGAACTCTCATGGCATCAAAACCACTCAACCGTGAGTACAAGCTTGCGGTAAAAAATGGAGTAACAGTCTCACTGGTGCACACTCCAGATAAAATCGACATCCTCACCAGAGAGAGACACATGACCGGGAAAAAAAAAAAAAAAAAGGTTTAGATAAGGAGGTTAAATTAGACCTCCTCAGAGTCATAAGAAAACTGCCACAGCAGGATTCAAACTCTAAGCATACCTCTCGCTAGGCCGGCAAACTAATTCCTAAGGCCCCATAACCCGGAGGTGCTAAAATTAAAAAAGGGGGTAACTGGCGCTAATGGTTAGATTAGCTAGGATAACACTACCAGAATGTTGACTGTTATATTAATATACGGCTGTCCGTCAGAGTGAAGAATAAACAAGTGATACGGGTATCTAATAATGTCCTACTATTAACTGAAAAAAACTATATAGTGTTTCAATTCTTAATTTGATATAGTGGCAGCGTGTTTTAGTAAACAAAAATAGTGAAGAAGGTATTTACCTATTTGACATCGTCAATAATATTGTGAGTATAATACAAAAAATGTAAAAATGTTATCAAGACCATTTTTTGAGACGTCCCTAATATAATATTCGAATTATTTTAATTATATTGATTGTTGTTTTATTGACTTTTTTAGGAATAAATATTTTATGCAGTAACAGCCATAGAAATTCATTTTTTGCTACACAATCTGTCACTTACTATCTATACATATAGACCTCAATTGTCACCCACATCTTACGTATACACGTAACTATTTTAACATTTTTACATTTTTTGTATTATACTCACAATATTATTGACGATGTCAAATAGGTAAATACCTTCTTCACTATTTTTGTTTACTAAAACACGCTGCCACTATATCAAATTAAGAATTGAAACACTATATAGTTTTTTTCAGTTAATAGTAGGACATTATTAGATACCCGTATCACTTGTTTATTCTTCACTCTGACGGACAGCCGTATATTAATATAACAGTCAACATTCTGGTAGTGTTATCCTAGCTAATCTAACCATTAGCGCCAGTTACCCCCTTTTTTAATTTTAGCACCTACACTTTTTTAAACTACTAAGGAGGAGTAGTTTATCCTTTAACCAGGCATTTAGGATAACAGTTAGCGCCAACACTCAATTCTATACCCATAACCCGGAGGACCTCACATGAGAAATTCCACCTGTTCTCTTCAGATACACATTACAAGATACTCTGGATAGACAGAGCAAAACGGATGAACGTAAGGACCGTCTGTTCCGAAAGAGCACGCTCAATGAACGGAGTATGGTCAAGAGGTTGTAGTGGGCCTCTGCCCACTACCAAATGTGAGACCCCACCAACTTTGCAGGAGGAACTCACAATTTAAAAATGATCCACTCACCAAGGGCCCCCAACTGGCATAGATCCAAAAGACCAGACCCCAGAGCAAACGCTCTACAGAAAAAAAAAAACAAGGAGAATTGGAAGGAAAATCCTAATCCACATTCCCCAAAAACAAACTCTCGCAACTGACAGGGAAGAAAACAAGACAGAACTGCCCCAGGGGAACAAGGTGAAAAAATTCCCCAATACCGGGAGATCTGGATCCACTGGAGAATGATAGCCCCACTGGAAATCCTGCAAGATAGAGTCAAAGAAACCTCAAGCTAAGGTGAAGACCTGGCCTGAACCCAACACCCCCTCCACAGCGCCAATGAAGGCCTGAAGGGGAATTGAAGGGGAATTGAAGGACAGAACCCGAAGAAGAAATCTAACTTTGTATAGAGAATGAGTGGTTTAATTGCAGTGTCAGACATTGTAACTGACACACCCATGCCAATGACTGAAACCAAGACTCATGGTTCGCAGCTGGTTGATTCTCTCAGAGCCACCAGAGGGGTTATCAGCTGCAAGGCAAATAGCCTTCCTTAGGAAAGGAAAAATCTGTAGCAACTCCTCTTCACAAGAAACAAAGTATCCATATGATAAAATAGAAACATTTATTAATTTGTAGCAAGTGCAGCATAAAAACAGAACGTGAGCCCAAGGCTCACACGAACAGGAAGGAAAATCCAGTAGAGCAGAAAACGGTAGACCTGTTTCATGTGGGGCCTCCACACTTGTTCACTGCTAAAGAGCCTTCCTGTCTGAAAGACCAAAACGCATACAAGGATCTTACTTGGCGCCACACTAGACCTCAGTCTAAGTCCACCCCTGACCGATGGAAAATAGAAGCAGCAATCCCAAAAAGTCTACTAGGCGATGCTGGTAAAACCAGAATGCCAAGACTCTGGAGCCACCGTAACACTTAGAAATAGGCTGTCGCATAAAAACCCCAGATCCCAAAGACTTGGGATTAAAACGTGGATATGAAGAAATCAACGGTCCCCAATAACCGGACTATGTTGAACAAGAATGGTAAAATGGTCATTCAGCGACAGCAGCTGGATTCGTACCATCCACCGTCGAAATGCACAGTCGCAAAGATAACCATCAGGCTACACTGGACTGCTTTGGTCAGGTAAGACATCCTAGTAGAGAGAACCTAGGAATCTCTCTGAAGCAAAGATGAGCAATAAACTCAGAATAAAATCCTCTGACCCAAAAAAGGACGGGACCCTACACAAACAGTGCAATGACACTGCAAAAAATACTGTGACAAGACTCCAAGAGTCACCTAGTCCAGCAGGGCAAATAAAAAAAACTTAATTCTGGACTCTAGGACCTCCAAACCCATATGATCCAGCATCCATAAAACATCCAGAAGACATAAGAAAGGTCCTGCCTTGTCTGGACCATAATAAATCGAAAGAAGTAGAAGAACAGACTAAACAATTACCCAAAACAGGACCTGCCCGTCCTCAAGGGTACGATGCGTCTGTCAAAAAACAAAAATAAATTAATCTTAAATTCCTGCAGTGCTAGGAAAACTGAGATAAAGAAAATAAGATCGATGAAATAGAGGGAATCATCACCCCGAGCAGAAACCTAGAGCTTCCATGGAAGACCAATAGTCACAACCAAAGTCTTTCAAAACAAACAACCCAAGTAACGAACCTCAAAAAGAGTGCCCACAAGAATCCCAAGCTCTTAAAAAAATATCCGAAATGGATTAGAAAAGAAATCTGTTAAATGCACAAACAAAAATTCAAAAGGCAGTGTAAAACGAACAGGTTCTGCCTGAGTATAACAGACCCCCCATAGAGATTGGGACTGGGATTTTATAACTATATACATACAGACGATAAAGAAGAGGATCCAACCCCCTCCATATGTCTAAGCAAGATTGTTATCTGATAGAAAGGACTGAGAACCGCCTGAAGAATCAGGACTGGGAACGTCTATCACCACCAAAATCTCTCTCAGAAGTAAACACAGGCGTGTAAATCTAAGTCTAAACGCCAAATCCTCTGTAGTCGGAGGAATCAAACCAGGCGATTCTGACCCTTTTGGTTCTAACGCTGAAGCCTCAGAGGAAACCGCACCCTGATCTGGCATAGTCGCCATCTTACACGATGGCCCATGTGAATGAGAGCACAGACTAACCCTTGGTTTACGCGTAGGAGGAAGAGGCAAACTCGCTAAAGCCATAGAGACGGCCATATGAAAAGACGCAGTAACCTCTGGTGGAAAAAACTCTCCCTCAGACGGAGTAATGGCACTTAGGGGAACTGCCACCCTATTGCGGCATACGGAACGTAATTGAGCAGGCTGGTTTACCCGGGCCTCCTCAACATATGCAGGTATCAAAATCTGCATCAGAGGAATCTTCTAGCATATCAGAATCCTCCATAATTGTAATTAAGAGTTTTAGACAAAAAAAAAAAAACTGGCACCTTTATCCCCCAATGGCTGGGGCACTCACCACCTCCTATGAGCCAGACAGGTAGAGAAATTAGCTCTTCTCTGCAGAATGAGGCAGTCACATGCTGCCTCATGCAGGACCACCCCTGCTAAGTAAAAGCATGGCAGCTTAATAAAACTGTGCAGCACTATAACCTGTATGTTCCGTATTAGCCTAAGAGGCTAAAATGTCTCAGTGCACATACTCAGTCAAAATCACAAACATGATTAAAGGACCCCACTGTTCAATAATCTAACTCAGGAGATTTTTAACCCTTGATTCCATAAAGATAAAGGAGTCCCACTGAGACCCTGTCTTCTATTGTTAACATGTGTGTAAAATGAAACAATCTTACCGGAATCCAATCTGTGGAACGTCAACACTGTTCTTCAAATTTGACAGACAGTAGCAGCACCTCTGACATGGACTTGAGTGAAGAAAGCAGACAGCAAAAACTAGTCAACACCGATTGCTTATAGGAGCCATTAATCTGAGTCTGGATGGTTTCGAAGAAAGACTCTCCCTGCATCTCTAGACTAACTTTCATCCATGCTCTCACTGAGAGGCTGAAAAGACTACTTAAAATTCTGGTTCCATCCAGAAGGGCAGATACCCCTCATAAGGAAATACTCTGAAAAACTTCTGACACTTCTCTGCCAACCTTCTGTGAAGAAGAATGACTGAGGAATTGGGTTAGTGGGGGAGGTATTTAAGCCTTTGGCTGGGGTGTCTTTGCCTCCTCCCTGTGGCCAGGTTCTGTATTCCCACAAGTAATGAACGCAGCTGTGGACTTTCCCTGTATTTAGAAGGAAATCATCACGTTACTAAAAATATAACCAATGATGGAAGGCCATAAGACCTATTTCTGGCACCCCCAACATCTCACTATTTGTTCAAATACCTCCTTTGTTCAGAGATAATTTCGCTGGTTAAAGGTACCAGTGGCTAAGAAAGTCTTCTTCTAAATTGTTCACTCCTAAAATATGGATATCTGATATCAAGCAATCATTGTGTTGTGCCCAAGTGATGTGGGCTCCTTTCTTCATAATTAAGGAACTGCAAGTTCTGCCTCGATGAAATCCACTGCTGTGACATTGTCTGCTTGGAATCAAAGGATTCCTGTCTGAAGCTAGGACAACTCTGGAGAGTCTTTTAGATTGGGTAGATATCTAGAATGTTTATTGGTAACCTCACCCTCTGAGAAAAACAAACTACTTTCGGCATCCCTCCTCCTGGCCTCTGGAACCAAAAAACACACCCCAACCTGCTAGGCTGGTGACTGCGGTGTTGACCACCCGTGCTGTATGGAGAAAGGAGGCTCACCGAATGAGAGATTGGTGAGTCTGCCGCAAAGCCAGAGACTGCCTCAACTTGTAGTCAAAAAGGGAAGTAGCTCCAGTCCTGGATACATTTGCAAAAAGGACCTTTATTTTTCTTACATGGTCCAAAGTACAGAAAAGAAAACAACGTTTCGGGTCTATACTAGATCCTAAATCATCTCAGCATGTATACAGTCAAAGCTGAAATTTAAACTTTTACATAAACGTAAGCATCTACCCACATCCTATTAAACAATATCACTATCTAGTGGTTATTTTTCATATTTTAAGTTTTTTCATTTTTATTTAATGAACAATGTCATCTAGTGGATATTATACATACACACTTCATCCCTGAATAAAATTATATAAACTCTAAAGTGTGTATATATATATATATATATATATATATATATATATATATATATATATATATATATATATATATATACACACATACACACACACAGTATATATACACATACACAAAAACAAAAGATTACATAGCACAACTATTCTATTCATCATCAAAAAAACATAATTTATGCTTACCTGATAAGTTTATTTCTCTTGTGGTGTATCCAGTCCACGGATCATCCATTACTTGTGGGATAGTCTCCTTCCCAACAGGAAGCTGCAAGAGGATCACCCACAGCAGAGATGTCTATATAGCTCCTGCCCCAACTGCCACCTCCAGTCATTCGACCGAAGACAAGCAAGAGAAAGGAGAAACTATAGGGTGCAGTGGTGACTGTAGTTTAAAAATAAAATATACCTGCCTTAAAATGACAGGGCGGGCCGTGGACTGGATACACCACAAGAGAAATAAATTCAGGTAAGCATAAATTATGTTTTCTCTTGTAAGGTGTATCCAGTCCACGGATCATCCATTACTTGTAGGATACCAATACCAAAGCTAAACTACACGGATGAAGGGAGGGACAAGGCAGGTACTTAAACGGAAGGTACCACTGCCTGTAAAACCTCTCTCCCAAAAATAGCCTCCGAAGAAGCAAAAGTATCAAATTTATAGAACTTTGAAAAAGTATGAAGCAAAGACCAAGTCGCCGCCTTACAAATCTGTTCAACAGAAGCCTCATTTTTAAAAGCCCATGTGGAAGCCACAGCTCTAGTAGAATGAGCTGTAATCCTTTCAGGAGGCTGCTGGCCAGCAGTCTCATAAGCTAAGCGTATTATACTTCTTAGCCAAAACGAAAGAGAAGTTGCCGAAGCCTTTTGGCCTCTCCTCTGTCCAGAGTAGACAACAAACAAAGCAGATGTTTGACGAAAATCTTTAGTAGCTTCTAAATAAAACTTTAAAGCACGAACCACGTCAAGATTGTGTAATAGACGTTCCTTCTTTGAAGAAGGATTAGGACACAATGACGGAACAACAATCTCCTGATTGATATTCTTATTAGATACCACCTTAGGTAAAAACCCAGGTTTGGTACGCAAAACTACCTTATCTGCATGGAATATCAGATAAGGGGAATCACACTGTAAGGCAGATAACTCGGAAACTCTACAAGCCGAGGAAATAGCTACCAAAAACAGAACTTTCCAAGATAAAAGCTTGATATCTATGGAATGAAGAGGTTCAAACGGAACCCTTGAACTTTAAGAACCAAATTTAAACTCCATGGCGGAGCAACTGGTTTAAACACAGGCTTGATTCTAACTAAAGCCTGACAAAACGCCTGAACGTCTGGAACATACGCCAGACGCTTGTGCAAAAGAATAGACAGAGCAGAAATCTGTCCCTTTAAGGAACTAGCTGACAATCCCTTTTCCAATCCTTCTTGGAGAAAAGATAATATCCTGGGAATCCTGACTTTACTCCATGAGTAACCCTTGGATTCACACCAATAAAGATATTTACGCCATATCTTATGATAGATTTTCCTGGTGACAAACTTTCGTGCCTGAATTAAGGTATCAATGACCGACTCGGAAAAGCCACGCTTTGATAAAATCAAGCGTTCAATCTCCAGGCAGTCAGTCTCAGAGAAATTAGATTTGGATGGTTGAAAGG
This sequence comes from Bombina bombina, assembly GCF_027579735.1. Lineage (NCBI taxonomy): Eukaryota > Metazoa > Chordata > Amphibia > Anura > Bombinatoridae > Bombina > Bombina bombina. The sequence goes on from NC_069499.1 coordinate 642,146,676, forward strand.
ACCCTGAAGTAGAAGGTCCTGTCTCAGAGGCAGAGTCCATGGTGGAAAGGATGACATGTCCACCAGATCTGCATACCAAGTCCTGCGTGGCCACGCAGGTGCTATCAAAAACACTGATGCTCTCTCCTGCTTGATTTTGGCAATCAGACGAGGGAGCAGAGGAAACGGTGGAAACACATAAACCAGGTTGAAGGACCAAGGCGCTGCTAGAGCATCTATCAACGTTGCCCTGGGATCCCTGGATCCGTAACAAGGAAGTTTGGCGTTCTGGCGAGACGCCATGAGATCCAGTTCTGGTTTGCCCCAACGTTGAACCCATTGTGCAAACACCTCCGGATGGAGTTCCCACTCCCCCGGATGAAAAGTCTGTCTACTTAGAAAATCCGCCTCCCAGTTCTCTACACCTGGGATATGGATAGCTGATAGGTGGCAAGAGTGAATCTCTGCCCAACGAATTATCTTTGAAACTTCCAACATCGCTAGGGAACTCCTTGTTCCCCCTTGATGGTTGATGTAAGCCACAGTCGTGATGTTGTCCGACTGAAATCTGATGAACCTCATTGTCGCTAGCTGAGGCCAAGCCTGAAGAGCATTGAATATTGCTCTTAGTTCCAGAATGTTTATCGGAAGGAGTGTCTCCTCCTGAGTCCATGATCCCTGAGCCTTCAGGGAGTTCCAGACTGCCCCCCAGCCTAGAAGGCTGGCATCTGTCGTTACTATTGTCCAATCTGGCCTGCGAAAAGTCATACCCTTGGACAGATGGACCCGAGATAGCCACCAGAGAAGAGAATCCCTGGTCTCTTGATCCAGATTTAGTAGAGGGGACAAATCTGTGTAATCCCCATTCCACTGACTGAGCATGGAGAGTTGCAGCGGTCTGAGATGTAGGCGGGCAAACGGCACTATGTCCATTGCCGCTACTATTAAGCCGATTACTTCCATACACTGAGCCACCGAAGGGCGAGAAGTAGAAGAACACGGCAAGAATTTAGAAGTTTTGATAACCTGGTCTCTGTCAGGTAAATCCTCAATTCTACAGAATCTATCAGAGTTCCCAGAAAGGAAACTCTTGTGAGAGGGGATAGAGAACTCTTCTCTTCGTTCACTTTCCACCCATGCGACCTCAGAAATGCCAGAATTATGTCCGTATGAGACTTGGCAATTTGGAAATTTGACGCCTGTATCAGAATGTTGTCTAAATAAGGGGCCACTGCTATGCCCCGTGGCCTTAGGACCACCAGAAGTGACCCCAGAACCTTTGTAAAGATTCTTGGAGCTGTAGCTAACCCAAAGGGAAGAGCTACAATTTGGTAATGCCTGTCTAGGAAGGCAAACCTGAGAAACCGATGATGATCTTTGTGTATCGGAATGTGAAGATAAGCATCCTTTAAATCCACTGTAGTCATGTATTGACCCTCCTGGATCATAGGAAGGATGGTACGAATAGTCTCCATCTTGAATGATGGGACCCTGAGAAATGTGTTTAGGATCTTGAGATCTAAAATTGGTCTGAAGGTTCCCTCTTTCTTGGGAACCACAAAGAGATTTGAATAGAAGCCTTGTCCTTGTTCCTCCTTTGGAACTGGGTGGATCACTCCCATAACTTGGAGGTCTTGAACACAATGTAAGAATGCCTCTCTGTTTATCTGGTTTGCAGATAATTGTGAAAGGTGAAATCTCCCTTTTGGAGGAGAAGCTTTGAAGTCCAGAAGATATCCCTGGGATACAATTTCCAACGCCCAGGGATCCTGGACATCTCTTGCCCAAGCCTGGGCGAAGAGAAAAGTCTGCCCCCTACTAGATCCGTTACCGGATCGGGGGCCAATCCTTCATGCGGTTAGAGGCAGCCGCAGGCTTTTTGGCCTGCTTACCTTTGTTCCAAGCCTGGTTAGGTCTCCAGACTGACTTGGACTGGGCAAAAGTTCCCTCTTCTTTTGTATTAGAGGAAGTTGATGCCACACTCGTCTTAAAGTTTCTAAAGGCACGAAAATTAGTCTGTTTGGCCCTTGATTTGTTTGACCTATCCTGAGGAAGGGCATGACCTTTTCCTCCAGTGATATCAGAAATGATCTCCTTCAATCCAGGCCCGAATAGGGTCTGCCCCTTGAAGGGAATATTAAGAAGCTTAGACTTTGAAGTAACGTCAGCTGACCATGATTTAAGCCATAACGCCCTACGCGCCTGAACAGCAAAACCAGAATTCTTAGCCGTTAGTTTAGTCAAATGAACAATGGCATCAGAAACAAATGAATTGGCTAGCTTAAGTGCTCTAAGCTTGTCAAGTATATCGTCCAATGGGGTCTCTTCCTGTAAGGCCTCTTCCAGAGACTCAAACCAGAAGGCCGCCGCAGCAGTGACTGGGGCAATGCATGCAAGAGGCTGTAGAATAAAACCTTGTTGAATAAACATTTTCTTAAGGTAACCCTCTAACTTTTTATCCATTGGATCTAAGAAAGCACAACTGTCCTCGACGGGGATAGTAGTACGCTTAGCTAGGGTAGAAACTGCTCCCTCCACCTTAGGGACCGTTTGCCATACGTCCCGTGTGGCGGCATCTATTGGAAACATTTTCTTAAAAATAGGAGGGGGAGAGAACGGCACACCTGGTCTATCCCATTCCTTAGTAATAAATTTCTGAAAACCTTTTAGGCATTGGAAAAACATCAGTGTAAACAGGCACTGCATAGTATTTATCCAATCTGCACAATTTCTCTGGCACTGCAATAGTATCACAGTCATTCAGAGCAGCTAAAACCTCCCTGAGAAACACGCGGAGATGTTCAAGCTTAAATTTAAATGTTAACATATCAGAATCAGGTTGCAACCTCTTCCCTGAGTCAGAAAAATCACCCACAGAAAGAAGCTCTCCTTCCTCAGCTTCTGCATATTGTGAGGGGGTATCAGACATAGCTACTAAAGCGTCAGTGTGCTCTGTATTTCTTTTAACCCCAGAGCTGTCTCGCTTTCCTCGTAACCCAGGTAGCCTGGATAATACCGCTGACAGTGTATTATCCATGACTGCCGCCATGTCTTGTAAAGTAAACGCCATGGGCGCGCTAGATGTACTTGGCGCCTCTTGAGTGTGAGTCCCTTGAGCGGGAGTCAAAGGTTCTGACACGTGGGGTGAGTTAGTCGGCATAACTTCCCCCTTGTCAGATTTCTCTGGTGATAAATCTTTTAAAGACAGAATATGGTCTTTATAACTTAAAGTGAAATCAGTACATTTGGTACACATTCTAAGAGGGGGTTCCACCATGGCTTCTAAACATAATGAACAAGGAGTTTCCTCTATGTCAGACATGTTTAAACAGACTAGCAATGAGACCAGCAAGCTTGGAAAACACTTTAAAGCAAGTTAACAAGCAAAAAATAATAACGCCTATAAATACACCCCTCACCACACCCATAATTCAGTTTAATTAATAGTAGTAGAGTAGAAAGCATCAACAAAAGAAATTTGGAAATAATTGTGCTTTACAAAAAATCATAACCACCAAAAAAAGGGTGGGCCTCATGGACTCTTGCCAATATGAAAGAAATTAATGTATCAGGTAAGTTCTTACATAAATTATGTTTTCTTTCATGTAATTGGCAAGAGTCCATGAGCTAGTGACATATGGGATAGCAATACCCAAGATGTGGAACTCCACGCAAGAGTTACTAGAGAGGGAAGGATAAAAATAAAAACAGCCATTTTCCGCTGAAAAAATTAATCCACAACCCAAAAAAATAAGTTTATTCTCATAAATGAAAAAAAACTTTAATCAAAAGCAGAAGAATCAAACTGAAACAGCTGCCTGAATAACTTTTCTACCAAAAACTGCTTCTGAAGAAGCAAATACATCAAAATGGTAGAATTTAGTAAATGTATGCAAAGCAGACCAAGTTGCCACTTTGCAAATCTGATCAACTGAAGCATCATTCTTAAAGGCCCACAAAGTGGAGACTGACCCGACTCCAAATAAGCTTGATGAATCAAAAGTTTCAACCAAGAAGCCAAGGAAATGGCAGAAGCCTTCTGACCTTTCCTAGGACCAGAAAATAAAACAAAGACTGGAAGTCTTCCTGAAATCTTTAGTAGCTTCCACATAATATTTCAAAGCTCTTACCACATCCAAAGAATGTAAGGATCTTTCCAAAGAATTCTTAGGATTAGGATACAAGGAAGGGACAACAATTTCTCTACTAATGTTGTTAGAATTCACAACCTTACATAAAAATTTAAAAGAAGTCCGCAAAACTGCCTTATCCTGATGAAAAATCAGAAAAGGAGACTCACAAGAAAGAGCAGATAGCTCAGAAACTCTTCTAGCAGAAGAAATAGCCAAAAGGAACAACACTTTCCAAGAAAGTAGTTTAATGTCCAAAGAATGCATAGGCTCAAATGGAGGAGCCTGTAAAGCCTTCAGAACCAAAGACTCCAAGGAGGAGAAATTGATTTAATGACAGGCTTAATACGAACTAAAGCCTGTACAAAACAGTGAATATCAGGAAGTATAGCAATCTTTCTGTGAAATAAAACAGAAAGAGCAGAGATTTGTCCCTTCAAGGAACTTGCAGACAAACCCTTATCCAAACCATCCTGAAGAAACTGTAAAATTCTAGGAATTCTAAAAGAATGCCAAGAGAATTTATGAGAAGAAGAACACCATGAAATGTAAGTATTCCAAACTCTATAATAATGCTTTCTAGAGACAGATATACAAGCTTGTAACATAGTATTAATCACTGAGTCAGAGAAACCTCTATGACTTAGTACTAAGCGTTCAATCTCCATACCTTCAAATTTAATGATTTGAGATCCTGATGGAAAAACGGACCTTGAGACAGTAGGTTTGGCCTTAACGGAAGTGGCCAAGGCTGACAACTGGACATCCGAACCAGATCCACATACCAAAACCTGTGTGGCCATGCTGGAGCCACCAGCAACACAAACAATTGTCCCATGATGATTTTGGAGATCACTCTTGGAAGGAGAACTAGAGGCGGGAAAATGTAAGCAGGATGATAACACCAAGGAAGTGTCAGCGCATCCACTGCTTCCGCCTGAACATCCCTGGACCTGGACAGGTATCTGGGAAGTTTCTTGTTTAGATGAGAGGCCATGAGATCTATCTCTGGAAGACCCCACATCTGAACAATCTGAGAAAACACATCTGGATGGAGAGACCACTCCCCTGGATGTAAAGTCTGACAGCTGAGATAATCCGCCTCCCAATTGTCTACACCTGGGATATGCGCCGCAGAGATTAGACAGGAGCTGGATTCCACCCAAGCAAGTATCCGAGATACTTCATTCATAGCTTGGGGACTGAGTCCCACCCTGATGATTGACATATGTGACTGTTGTGATATTGTCTGTCTGAAAACAAATGAACGGTTCTCTTTAACAGAGGCCAAAACTTAAGAGCTCTGAGAATTGCACGGAGTTACAAAATATTTATTGGTAACCTCGCCTCTTGAGATTTCCAAACCCCTTGTGCTGTCAGAGATCCCCAAACAGCTCCCCAACCTGAAAGACTCGCATCTGTTGTGATCACAGTCCAGGTTGGGCGAACAAAAGAAGCCACTTGAACTAAACGATGGTGATCCATCCACCACGTCAGAGAGTGTTGTACATTGGGATTTAAGGATATTACTTGTGATATCTTTGTATAATCCCTGCACCATTGGTTCAGCATACAAAACTGTAGAGGTCTCATGTGAAAACGAGCAAAGGGGATCGCGCCCGATGCTGCAGTCATGAGACCTAAAACTTCCATGCACATAGCCACTGAAGGGAGTGACTGAGACTGAAGGTGCCGGCAGGCTGCAACCAAATTTAAACGTCTCTTGTCTGTTAGAGACAGAGTCATGGACACTGAATCAATCTGGAAGCCTAAAAAGGTGACCCTTGTCTGAGGAATCAAGAAACTTTTTGGTAAATTGATCCTCCAACCATGTTTCCGAAGAAACAACAGTAGTTGATTCATGTGAAATTCTGCAGAACCTAAAGACTGAGCTAGAACCAAGTTATCGTCCAAATAAGGAAACACCGCAATACCCTGTTCTCTGATTACAGAGAGTAGGGCACCTAGAACCTTTGAAAAGATTCTTGGAGCTGTTGCTAGGCCAAATGGAAGAGCAACAAATTGGTAATGCTTGTCTAGAAAAGAGAATCTCAGAAACTGAATGTTCTGAATGAATCGGAATATGAAGGTATGCATCCAGCAAGTCTATTGTGGACATATGTCCTCGCTGAACAAAAGACAGAATAGTCCTTATAGTCACCATCTTGAAAGTTGGTATTCTTACATAACGATTCAAAATTTTCAGATCTAGAACTGGTCTGAATAAATTTTCCTTCTTTGGGACAATGAATAGATTTGAATAAAACCCCAAACATTGTTTCTGAAAAGGAACTGGATTGATTACCCCTGAAGACTCCAGGTCTGAAACACTTCAGGATGTATGACACACAACGTAACTGAAAACTTTTTGGCGCCAATAATAACCGGAAATGACAAACTCGCGTCACTAATGACGCAACCGTGTGTAAGGCTTCTGCGTCAACTATGAAGCCGGAAATGGCAAAGTTGCGTCATACTTATTTTTCGCGCCAAAAAAATTCTCGCGCCAAGAATGACGCAATAAAGTTTAGCATTTCGCACACCCGCGGGCCTAATAACGCCCGCAATTTGTAAGAAGTAGTAAATTGAAAAAAAGACTAAACCCCAGGTAAGAAAAAAATTACTTAAAAAATGTTTATATCCCCAAATATGAAACTGACAGTCTGCAGAAGGAAATACATGAACCTGACTCATGGCAAATATAAGTACAATACATATATTTAGAACTTTACATAAATGCATAAAGTGCCAAACCATAGCTGAGGTGTCTTAAGTAATAAAAAACATACTTACCAAAAGACACCCATCCACATATAGCAGATAGCCAAACCAGTACTGAAACAATTATCAGTAGAGGTAATGGTATATGAGAGTATATCGTCGATCTGAAAAGGGAGGTGGGAGGTAGGAGATGAATCTCTACGACCGATAACAGAGAACCTATGAAATAGACCCCCTTTAGGGAAATCATTGTATTAAATAAGTGATACTCCCTTCGCATCCCTCTGACATTCGCTGTACTCTGAGAGGAATCGGGCTTCAATAATGCTGAGAAGCGCATATCAACGTAGAAATCTTAGCACAAACTTCACCACCTCCATAGGAGGCAAAGTTTGTAAAACTGAATTGTGGGCGTGGTGAGGGTGTATTTAGGCATTTTGAGGTTTGGGAAACTTTGCCCCTCCTGGTAGGATTGTATATCCCATACGTCACTAGCTCATGGACTCTTGCCAATTACATGAAAGAAAGTACAATAAGTCCCCAGCACTATGTAGTAAAATTTTATTGTGTGTGTGTGTGTGTGTGTAACTGCTAATCAGCAAGCTCTGTACAGGGTCTGAACCAAAATTGGGCAAGGTCCTTAGCTTAGATTCCAGCCTTTTCAAATAAAGATAGCAAGAGAATGAAGAAAATTTGATGAGAGTAAATTAGCAAGTTGCTTAAAATTGCATGCTCTATCTAAATCATGAAAGAAAATTTTGGATTTAGTATCCATTTAACCTTCACCTCCCAATGTCATTAATTTCAGTGATCTATCTATGCATATCAAATGATAACCAAATCAATATATTATTGGAAAAATTATCTGAAAAGTTACTCTAAAAATGAAAACCATGATTTAAATTGGTCTTACTGACTAATGATTTAAATATTAATTGAATTTACATCAAATCCACCCTGATTCCACATGTGATGGCTTGTGGACTTTCACCATGTTAAGAGAAAAAAAAATGGTAATTAGAGAGGTTTAGTTAAATTTTTAACACTCTTGGCACAACTTCTGAAACTAGACAAAGTCACTGAAATAAATTGTGGGTAGTAACAACTTATAGTATATAAAACAACAAGATGCTTGCTGCCATAAATGAGAAGCATATTGCAAAGAATACTGCAGTTTCATTCTGTTAAGTAGGCATGTTTTTTAAACCCAACTAATTTCCATCTCTCATAACAGGAGTCTACCCAACCAGTAAAAACCTTGTGTATGTATATAGTAAATTAGCGTGTATTATTCATACATTAATAGATGGAAATAAATAAATGAGAGGAAGCCCTCTCGCTAAAGGCTTTAGGATATGAAATGGAGAGAAACTGGAATTCCTTGCAGATGAGAAATAGTTCAAGTAAGAAGATTCTAAGAAATCCTCAATGCTTTCTACATTAAAGGGCCATGATATCCAAATGTTGAAACACTTGAAAGTGATGCAGCATAGCTGTAAAAAGCCGACTAGAAAATGCCACCTGAACACCTCAAAAGTTCCTCAGTAGCCACATCCCATTGTAAAGGACTTCTAAGCAGGAAATCAGTATGCCTGTCCCGGGACAGGCAAAGGAGCGAGCTTCGTGCACATTCATCCCGGGAAGTTTACTATGAAATCTCAAGAGTTCAGTGAAATCTCATGAGATAACAGTAAAAGTTCATGACCTCAGCAGTGTTGGTGCCGATTGGCTGCTGTTCAATTCGTCATTTTTTTACCTGCAGCAGGGCAGTAACTGAAAGATAACTTTTTACACAGAACTTACTCTGCTGAGCTGAGGAGATTGTCAGGTAAAATATTTTCCTTTTTTACATAGAGATGCTCAGGTGATATTTTCCTGTCAGCTTTTTACAGTTATACCGCATCAGTTTCAAGTGATTTAGCATACAAGTATTATGTCCCTTTAAAAAGGGAACAATGTCTCCTGAAAAAAAAAAAAAAAACACCACCAAAAAAAACAACAAACTAACATCTTTAGATGAGCTCATGTACACAAGCAAGACAATCTCTAACTACACGGGTACTCATTGGTAGGCTAGGCACTAGGCAGATATAAAGGCTGATAAAGGTAAGCTGATAAAGGTAATATATATATACAGCTGCATGAAATGAAAACTTTACTAAGCATAATTTCTTTTTTTCATCAACATACTTTTTTTACTGTGTAGCAGACTTTCTGGCCCTTTCTGTGTGTCTAAATTGGGCTGGTTCTGTTGATTGTAGAAGCGTAGTAGACATTGTTGATTGCAGAAATGTTTAATTTCCCCACGCCAGTGAATTGTTTCCACTAATTTCCCCTGACGCTTGCAGGCATGACACCGTGCTGCCTATAGAGAGTAATAATAAAACCATTAAACCAATGCTTCATACAGATAACATGGGGATAATAGTGTTTCCTTGTAATAAGATGCTATAAACAGAGGGGGGGGGGGGGGAGAGAAGAAAAAAAGAATGCAAAAGACTGGGGTGGGGACCAAGTAAAGTAGCAAAATCAAACCATTAAACTATTCCACTCCCTTTTCAAAACAGAGCACATGGCAAATCCCTTACTTCACCACAACCCATAGGCTACAAAAGCACATCATTCCTCTGTACTGGATGTCTATTAATTAGCTCAACTTCAGTCCTCCCACTAACTACTACAATTTATTCTTAGAGTTTATTATTGTTAAATAATGTTATATATAAACGATGTTTTACCCCTTTAAAAAAGGTACTTGGTGATTGTAAATCCATTTACAAATGTAACAAATAAAGGGGACTTTCATTCATGAAGTATAAACTTAAATTATGCTTACCTGCATTCATTACTTTTGGGAATACAGAACCTGGCCACCAGGAGGCGGCAAAGACACCCCAGCCAAAGGCTTAAATACCTCTCCCACTTCTCCCATCCCCCAGTCATTCTGCCAAGGGACAAGGAACAGTAGAAGAAACATAGGGTGAAAAGGTGCCAGAAGAACAAAAATAACAGACGCCTCCCAGAAAATTACGGGCGGGGTGCTGTGGGGATTCTTTCCGTCTAAAGAAAAGAAAAATTATCAATTAAGCATAATTTAAGTTTTTCTTCATAAAACTGAGAGAGTCCACAGCTGCATTCATTACTTTTGGGAAACAATAACCAAGCTATAGAGGACACTGAGTGCAAAAACGGGAGGGTAGAAAAGGCGGCCATTCTGAGGGCACCAGGCCTAAAAACCCCTACACCATAAAACCCAGCTTCGTCCGAAGCCGAGAAAAAACCTTGGGGAAAAATCCCAAGGACAGACCCGCAGATAGCCCAGAAGCCTTGCTAGAGACCGCAGGAATTAGACTCGACTGAGCCAACAAGCCGCCAAGAGACACCGTCAACTGGTAGTTGGTCTCCTAATAACACACCCCTTACTAGAGAAAGGGATCAAATAACATTTCCCCAAAAAGGGCAAAGGACATGGAGCAGGCATACGATAAAGGATTCCAGAGAACCATAATAAGAGCACTAATGAAGACCATAAACAGAGCCCTAACGAGTCCCAAGGCGAAAAAAACCCTGAGAAACTGGGGCCAAGCCAACAGAAATCCAACCGGTCTCGCAGAACAAGGGAGCCAACGCCGAGACCCCAGTTTGCACAGAATCCCTGGGATCAAGACCCAGAGACTGAAACAAAGAAGAGAATCATCTCTTAAACAAAGTGCATCCGCACCCTAGAAGGTAAATGACGACAAAAGACCCCAGAAACCGCAATACGGCTCAGATTATCTAAATATTCCGATACCGTAAACCTTGCGCAACAAGCTCAGAAAGGTACACCTGACGACAACACCTGAAGAGTCAAAACATTGCACGCTGCTGTCATCCAAAATTACACCAGAAATTTGAATACTTGCAAAGCAATAGGATAGATTCCAACCCAAATCTACAGCTTGCTAAGCATCCAGCCACCAGAGGACGCCGCCAATCCTTCCCACACAATCTTAAAAGATTTGCTTCTTTTCTTTTTTGATAATGTATAGAGAGAAGCGCACAAAGGCCCATGACTGGGTTTGAACTCTAAACCATGAGCTCTCAAACCGGGCTTGTGAATCACTAGGCCACAACAGCCAGCACGTGGAAAAGAAGCAGAGCCCCCAAAGGAAGGCTTGCCAAATCCCTAACGACTTGTCAAAATTAGCAGAGCAACAGATCTCAAATCCTGCTCCAAACACCAGACCAGCCCAAGCGACAGACATGTCTGATAGACAGGGGACCCAAAATTACCCCAACCACAAGTCCCCCTGGGAGTGGAAGAATGGGGGGAATCCCCACCCCAACAGAGCTCGGGTGCCAACCCATTCGCTCCTCCAAGAACAAGTGCCTTGAGAGAGGCCTGAACTCACGACCTTCAGATTATGAGACTGCCACTAACTCTAGCGTTAACAAGGTCCAGCTCCTCCTGCACACAGGGCAGGACAACAACCCTCCAGAGAGAGGGACAACCACTTCCGAAGAGGTCAAACTACCCCTCCAACGGGAAGGGCACAGAAAAGGAACAGCACACATGCCCACAGAGACGTGAGAGGCCGTTGACTAAAAGTTGAAGACCAAATAAAGAATCATCCGGACACAACTGAGAATATAACAGAGAAAAAACTCCCCGTAAAAAAGGGAGCACAAAATAGCCCTCATTGAAAAAACTGTTATCCAGAACCAGTCCACAGGATCACAAGTCTCCAGACATCCAATAAGGATGCGATACAAGAACCCAGGACCCAGAGTCATCTTAAAACGACGCCCCCAGGGAGCACAGATACCCAGTCTGAAAAATCAGACCTCACAGGGATGAGATGCGGGCTAATGCAGAGAAACGGTTACAGGACTCACTCAAATTCCCAGCCCAAAGGGAAGAGAACACCTCTAACAGAAGGCCAACTCCCCACCAACAAGGTGCTAGGCCGTAATCACACAACTACTCCAGAGCCCAAAGGCACCAAGGATCCCACACACGAAGTCCAAGACTAAGAGAATGACGAGGCCAGAGATCACCCGAAGAGAGAGCAGAAGAGAATAGGCCCATAACCCTCTCAGAGTAACCTTCCGGAGGACCACAACCAAGGAAGAAAAATGCAGAGCATCCCAAACCCTTGTGGAAAAAAAACTCTAAGCAAAGCTTGGAAAGGAGGAGACAACATCTATCGTCCCTAATGTGGAAACAACGAGCTGCCAGGAGCAGAAAAGAGCCACATGGGACTCAACTTCCTAACTTAAAAGGCAAAAAAAAAAAAAAAAAACGCTAAGAAAAAACGGACGAAGTCCAGCCAGTCTCTACCCAAAGGAAGAAACCTCAGAAGGAACAAGTCCTAAAAGGAACTGGCTGCATGAAGGACCTAAATCCTTCAACTTCCAACCCACTATGGGAAGGAAACAAACTAGATCCCGCAGAAGCAGAACCAACAGAGTATGTCGCAGCGGATCTCAACGGAGTCCCGGACAACTATATTGAAATCCCCCATGCCCCTAGGCAAACCACGGACCATCAAGTCCTCTCGGAATGCTAGCTGAAATTTGCAAAAGAAAAACAAATAGTGGGACTCTGCGCCCTAACCGGACCAGCCAGGCATAGTAGGCACCACGTGTCTGAATAGGCCTTAAGGACAGAATGGATTGCACCCAGTCAGGACCAGCCTGAAACCAAGGGCCCCCAGCACTGACAAGGCCACACAAGTTACCCCCTAAGAGGGAGAGATAAACAACAGACAGAGGACCAACACGTCCCCATGAACAAACTTCCGTAGAAGTAAACAGTGCGACCACAAAATTGAGAGTATCGATTCCAGAGAAGAAAAATTCCCAAAGTGAATATCATAACAAACATGAGCTTTAAACCAAATAAAATTCATCCTAACCAGATACAAAATAAAAGATACAAAATAAAAGATAAGGCAACCCGTAGGTTATCGCCCAGGAAGAACGGACACAACCGCAGGACCAGCCTAATAGGAATCTAAATCTTCCAAGCTCAGAACGGGAAAGATACTCAAACAGACATACTCAAAGAAGATTACTTCATCCCCTAATGTCTAATCATGCATGGGATCTTCCAGCAGCGGCAAAACGTGCCTCAGTAGAACACGAAGGCGTGGCAGTCTCAAACGAAAGGCAAAACTTACCTCCACGGGACCCTGGCTCCGAAGGTTGCCCCCTCTGAAGCCTCAGGGACAGTCGCTCCTCCAAAAGGCTGAACTGGACCAAGCAATCCCACGCCTGATCAGCCCTGGTTAACAGAACACGGACAATATCGTAAACACACTCCTGGGAGATAAAAATGCGTCAGTGCCAAGGATATAGCCATGCGGTACCGTGTTGTAACCTCTGGAGGAAACAAGCCACCCTCCAGAGAAGAATAAGCAGTGTTTGTGTTACCTGCATGCGTAGTAAGAGTTGGTTGTAGGGAACTCGCCTCGCGGGAAACAGAATCCCCAGAGGCTGATGGCTCAGCGGACCCCTGTTTCCCTGATCCCAAGGAGCTGAGCACTCTAAAACGGTATTCGGAACATAACTGATGGGAATGTATAACCCGGGCCAATTCATACTCTTCGCAAAAAGTAGAATCAGAAATCAGTCTCCAAAAAAAAAAAAAAAATCAGAATCCTCCATAACTGGGATATTGATAAAAAAAAAATGGACCAATAAGAAAAATGTAACTGGCACCTTACACCCCTATGGCTGGGACACTCACCACCTCACCAGAATTTCTCAGTCGCCACACTGTGAGGAATGCAGACATAGAGAGTCAGAATGTGACCACGCCCAGTCACAAGGTGTACTGTGTAGTCCATAAAAAAAGCGCGCTCGACCGTAAAGGCTGCGTCACTTGCAAAAGGCTGTTACGTTCCGAATTAGCCATGAGTCTAAGTATCACTACACATTAGCAGACAGAATCATATAATAAACATGTTAAAAAAACAAATTATGCTTACCTGATCATTTTATTTCCATCGAGGGGAGGAGAGTCAATGGCTTCATTCATTACTATTGGGAATTAAGAACCTGGCCACCAGGAGGAGACAGACACACCCCAGTCAAAGGCTTAAATACCTCCCCCACTTCCCTCATCCCCCAGTCATTCTGCCAAGGGAACCAGGAACAGTAGGAGAAATATCAGGGTATAAATGGTGCCAGAAGAAGAAATTTAGGTCCGCCCATAGGAGATAGGAGCCGTTGACTCTCCTCTCCTCGATGGAAATTATTTTATCAGGTAAGCATAATTTATGTTTTCCATCTAAAGGGGAGGAGCCTCCACTGCTTTATTCATTACTATTGGGAACATATACTCAAGCTCTAGAGGACACTGAATGAAACCAGGAGGGTAAAAGGCAGACCCTATTTGGAGGGCACCACAGCCTGCAAAACCTCTCTCCCAAAAACAGCTTTAGCAGAAGCAAAAACCTCAAATTTGTAAAACTTTGTAAAGGTGTGTAAGGAGGACCAGGTAGCCTCCTTACAAATCTGCTCCATAGAGGCCTAATTCTTGAAGGGCCAAGAAGCCGCCACAGCTCTAGTTGAATGAGCCGCGATCCTCTGAGGAGGCTTATGTCCCGCTGTCTCATAAGCCAAGCGAATCAAGCTCCTCAACCAAAAAGACAAAGAAGCAGCAGAGGCCCTCTGCCCTTGCGCTTCCCAGAATACACCACAAAAAGAGAAGTAGACTGTCTGAAATCCTTTGTAGCCTGAAGACAAAACTTCAAAGCATGAACTACATCCAGGTTATGAAGTAACCTCTCCTTAGAAGAAGGGTTAGGACACAAAAAGGAACAACTATTTCCTGATTGATGTTATGGTTAGACACCACCTTGGGGAGAAACCCCAACCCAGTGGGAAGTACAGCCCTATCCGCATGAAACACCAGATAAGGAGGATCCCTTTGCAAGGCAGCTAGTTCAGATACTCTGTGTGCCTATGCAATAGCCAACAGGAAGAGAACCTTAAAAGGACAGAATCTTAATGTCTAAGGAATGCATAGGTTCAAACAGAACCCTCTGCAAAACCCTAAGGACTAAGTTTAAGCTCAAAGGCGGAGCTAACGGTCTAAAGAAAGGCCTGATCCTAGACAGCGCCTGAACAAAAGATTGGATGTCAGGGAGCTCAGCGAGTCTCCTATGCAACAAAACTAATAATGCAGAAATCTGTCCCTTTAAGGAACTAGCAGCAAGACCCTTCTCAAACACCCTCTTGGAGAAAGGATAGAATCCTGGATACCTTCACCCTATGCCAAGGATATCCATGCTTCTCACACCAGGAAAAGTAAGTCCTCCACACCTTATGGTAGATGCGACGAGTGACTGGCTTCCTTGCCTGGATTAGAGTATCAATCACACTTTCAGAAAAGCCTCTCTTGGCCAAGACTAGACGTTCAATCTCCACGCAGTCAGCCTCAGAGAATATGGATTTTGATGTTGAAAGGGGCCCCTGTTCCAGCAGATCCCTGCGACAGGGTAACCTCCACAGCGGAGAGGATGACATACCCACTAGATCCGCAAACCATGTCCTCTGCGGCCAAGAAGGAGCAATCAGAATGGCAGAGGCCCGGTCCTGATTGATGTGTGCAACTACACGAGGTAGAAGTGGAAAAATGTAAGCTAGGCTGAATCCCCAAGGAACCACTAAGGCATCTATCAGCTCTGCCTGGGGATCCCTGGACCTCGTCCCGTATCAAGGCAGCTTTTAATTGAGTCTGGACGCCATGAGATCTAACTCCGGCATAACCCATCTGAGACAAATCTCTGCAAACAACTTGGGGTGAAGAGACCATTCCCCCGGATAGGATTGCCTGCTGAGAAAGTCCGCTTCCCAGTTCTTCACACCTGGAATGTGAATCGCTGAAAGCGAGCAGTCGTGGGACTCCGCCCACTCCAGAATCCTCCCTCATTGCATGGAGGCTCCTCGTACCCCCTTGATGGGTGATGTAAGCAACCAAGGTAATGTCGGTCTGGAATCTGATGAAACTGACCGACCCCAGAGAAGGCCATGCCTTCAGTGCATTGAAAAATTGCTTGTAGTTCCAGGATGTTGATCGGAAGGAGAGACTCCTCCCTGAACCACTTTCCTTGTGCCATCCTGGCACCCCAAACAGCTCCCCATCCCATCAGACTGGCGTCCGTGGTCACAATCCAGGACGGTCTCAGGAAGGATGTCCCCATGGACAGCTGCTCCGGATGAATCCACCAAGAGAGGGAGAGCCGAGTCCGAGCATCCATGGTTATCAGCTGTGATAGATCTGAATGATTGCCGTTCCACTGTCTCAACATGCACAGTTGAAGAGGTCTGAGATGGAACCTGGCGAATGGGATTACATCTATGCTTGAAACCATAAGACCAATCACCTCCATAGATTGAGCCACCGACGGGCTTGTGGAGGACTAAAGGGCAAGACAGGTGGACGCAAGCTTCCTGCGTCGCTGATCTGAGAAATATCTTCATGGACATAGAGTCTATTATCGTGCCCAGGAACTCCACCCTGTTGCTGGAGACTAGGGAACTCTATCCCGAGTTGATTTTCCAACCATGAGATTGCAGCAAAAGAAGAGCCCTCGAATGATCCTCTGCGGGGCTGAGCGACAGCGCCTGAACCAGTATGTCGTCCAGGTACAGAGCTACTGCAATGCCCCTGGATCTGGCCACTGCAAGCAGCGCCCCCAGAACCTTTGTGAAGACTCTCTGGGCAGTCACCAGACCAAATGGAAGGGCCACAAACTGGAAGTTTTGGTCCAGAAACGCAAATCTTAGGAACCTGAAGTCTACAGTTGTCATGAACTGTCCCTCTTGAACTAGGGGCAGAAAAGATCTGATTGTTTCCATTTTGAATGAGGGAACACTCAGAAACCTGTTTTAACACCTTAGGTCCAGAATTGGGTGGAAAGTGACCTCCTCCTTTTGGACCACAAAAAGGTTGTAATAGTAACTTTAACCCATTTCTGCTAGAGGTACTGGTACAATAAACCCGAGAGAGGCAAGATCCCTTACACACTCTAGAAAGACCTCTCTCTTATCTGGTCTTGAAGACAGGTTTGACAGGAGGAATCTGCCCTCAGGCGGATGGGATCTGAACCCTATCCTGTAACCCTGGGAGACAACTTCTAGAACCCAAGGGACCTGAACATCCTGCAACCATGCGTCTGAGAATAGATATAATCTGCCCCCTACATGATTGGGAGACCGATCAGGGGCCGCCCCTTCATGCCGATTTTGTCTAGACAGGCTTCTTGCTTTGCTTAGACTTGTTCCAAAATTAAGCAGGTTTCCAAGATCCCTAGGCTTAGCCTTCTTATCCTGTGGTAGGAATGCGCCCTTGCCTCCCGTGACCGTGGATATGATCGAATCCAATCCTGGACCGAACAGGAGCTTTCCTTGAAACAGCAGGGACAATAGCCTTGATTTAGAGGTCATGTCCGCAGACCAGGATTTTAGCCATAGTCCTGCGCATTTAAACAGAAAAACCTGCCACCTTAGCATTCAGGCGACTAATTTGCATATTGGCATCACAGATGAAATTGGCGACCCTCAGCGCCTTAATCTTCTACTGTATCTCGTCGATGGGGGTCTCCCCCTCGACCATTTTACACAGGGATTCACACCAATATGTCACAGCTCCAGCGACCGCCGCAACGGCCGCTGCTGGCTGAAATACAAACCCAGTGTGCTGAAACCGCTTTCTCAACATGTTTTCTAGCTTTTTATCCATGGGCTCTTTAAATTACAAACAATCCTCAAGGAGAATAATCGTCCGCTTCACAAGCTTCAAGATAGCCCCATCCACCTTAGGGATGGGTCCCCCACAGCTCAAGCTGAGAGTCCAGAATGGGGAACTCCCATTCATTCTTAATATTTGCCATCTTAACGGGAACCAGGAAAGTTTGAGGTACTACCCTGTCCTCGTATACCTTGTCAAGCTTAGGGATCGCAGGTTCATCCAAGATCTTAGCTTCCGGAACCTCCAGAGTAGCAAGCAAATGCCACAGCAGAAAGCGCAAATTCTCCATACTAAATCTATAACCAGGCTCCTCCGCCGCTGGAGGTTTAGATGACACAGACTCCGACACAGAAGGGGCCTCCTCCAAAGAGACTGAGTGAGACTCATCATATAGAGCCTCTGGATCATCTATCGGCGTAGACAAACCCTGGGTTGGGTCGCCATGATACACCCTACGCTTGCGCTTAGCAGAATGTGGTAAGGCATGGATCCCCTTTGAAACAGCAGATTCCAGTTGGTCTGCAAAGTCTGACGGCCAACGAATCTCACCCGAAGGAGTAATGGTTGGACCGGGGGCGCTGCATGTGCAATCAGAGATTAATGTAGGGAACGCACCTCAGAGGACGAAAAACCCTTAGAGGTGGACGGCTCAGTAGTACTAGACATCCGTTTACATTTAAATGTTGTAACTTTATCAAGGCATGTGGAACATAGTTGAGCAGGCTGATCTACCAGAGCCTCTTCTCAATAAACACAGGAATGAGACTTTGTTAAAGAGGGAGAGCCCTCTGACGCGCCAGAGTCCTCCATAGCTTGCGCTTTTGATTAGGCTAATTTACAAAAAAAAATAAAGGCACCTTTATACTGCCAATGGCCGGGGCACTCACCACCTCCTAGGACCTGGACCACATAAACCGTCTCCTGTGCCACACACTCTTGCTATATGAAACATTGTATAATTGATTTTATTTGCATGCACTTTTGTATTTTTGTATTTTGTCACTAGATGGTGCATCCTCTGTCAGGTAACACTGAAATAGTATCTGTGATTTTGTAGTTAAGAAGTTAATAAAAGGATAGGAGTTACAAACCACACCTACTAATTAAGGTGCGTTACGTGCATTTGTGTATTGACATGACTAAGGACTAGAGGTCTGAAACGTTGTCTTTTTCTTTGAAGTCTCAATAAAGATGGAAGTTTTTGCATAAGTGGTGAGTGCTGCCATTTCTTTTTGACTGTGCTATATTGTTGGTGATTTGTGTGGTACCCCTACAGCTTGCACCACCCGCTACCACTGTGCTGTACCGCATGGACTTTGTAGGACTACTTAAAACTCCAGTCACAATGCGAAGAGTACTACCCTCCATAAGAGACTACTCCGAAACTCCGGCACTTCTCTGCCATCCTCCTGTGACGAAAGGCAAATAATGACTGGGGAATGAGGGGAAGTGGGGGAGGTATCTAAATCTTTGGCTGGGGTGTCTCTGCCTCCTCCTGGTGGCCAGGTTCTTAATTCCCAATATTAATGAATGAAGCCGTGGACTCTCCTCCGCTTTAGATGGAAAACCACCTGTTCAATACCCCCCTCAGGAGATATTACCCTTGATTCCAAGATACAAAAGGAGCCTCACTGAGACCCTATGTTTAAGTATTACCGCAAGGTTGCAGCCTGTCAGAAAAACATTTGTAATTAGAAGACATCCACAATGAAAGTAAAATGAAACAATCTTACCGGAATCTACGCCGTGGAAGAGGAACACGGCCATTCAAGTGTGACAGATAGTAGCGTCGCTTCTGCCATGGACTTGAGAAGAAAGCAGGCAGCGAAACTCGATGATTGAGTTGTTAATCAGTCGGGATGGTTTCGCAGGAAGACTCTCCCTGCATCTCCAGAATCTAACCTTCATCAATGCTCTCACTGAGAGGCTGACAGGGCTACTTAAAACTCCAGTCCCATTCCGAAGAGAACTACCCTCCATAAGAGACTATCGAAAACTTCTGACACTTCTCTGCCAACCTCCTGGGACGAAAGGCAAAGAATGACTGGGGGATGGGGGAAGTGGGAGAGGTATTTAAGCCTTTGGCTGGGGTATCTTTGCCGCCTCCTGGTGGTCAGATTCTGAATTCCCAAAAGTAATGAATGCACAGCTGTGGAATTATCAGGGTACCTGTAAGTCACATTAAATAAGCTGCAGATATCAGATATTTGATATTTTCATTTTATTTTTTAAAAATCCAATGTGATATGAGATGGTCTTGGCTGGGTGATACACACCTTTCTTCCTGATTACAATACATTCAAATGAGAACAAAGGATGGGACATTTGGTCTAGTTAAAGGGACACTGTACCCAGATTTTTTCTTTTGTAATTCAGAAAGAGCATGCAATTTTAAGCAACTTTCTAATTTACTCCTATTATCACATTTTCTTCGTTCTCTTGCTATCATTATTTCAGTACTCTGGACAGCACTTTTTTATTGGTGGATGAATTTATCCACCAATCAGCAAGGACAACCCAGGTTGTTCACCAAAAATGGGCCGGCATCTAAACTTACATTCTTGCATTTCAAATAAAGATTCCAAGAGAACGAAGAAAATTTGATAATAGGAGTAAAATAGAAAGTTGCTTAAAATTTGATGCTCAATATGAATCACGAAAGACAATTTTTGGGTACAGTGTCCCTTTAAGTTCAGGTAGTCATTTCAAAGAAAGGCAGGTTATTTCAAAGAGAAGCATATGCCAACAGACGTGATAATTTAACCATGAGGCACTGGAATTCCTTTGAAGCCTAATGATATTCGTAGAGCAAATTGTTAGCTGAAGAAATGACTAAGTGTCGCTTATGTGTTAAATTGTCCCTGTTGTATTGAATCCACAAATTCTAGACCTAAGAAACAGTGTCTAATAGCAACATATTAGATAAGTGTATATGGAACTGAATGAATAAGCTGTATGGGAGATGTATAAATGTTTCAAAATGGTAACTTTTGTTTTTATCTTACAGACAGCAAGATGTCCCATGGATGTTAGCCATGAACATTGTTCTGTGTATTCATGAATAGTATATGACATGGTCCAATAAGCTTGGAACATGTGACTTGTTGATACTAAACAAATATGGTATATTGAAAATTATATATATATATATATATATATATATATATACTGTATATATATTGTTCATATACATATATATATATATATATATATTTATATATATATATATATATATACTGTATATATATATATATATATATATATATATATATATATATATATATATATATATATATATATATATATATATATATATATATATATATAAACTGTATTTACTGTTAGCAGTGTTAGGAATAGAAACTGCATTTCTGGTTGTTTGCTTCCCCCTAGGGGATTAAAATGGTATGGCAGCCAAATGAATTATTAGAACATATACAAACCCAAGTAGCCAATCAAATGTTTCGACTCAAAGGGCCAATCTATGCTCAGCTCCGTAAGGGCGAATCACTAGACAAGCTTCCATTGTGCGTTTCCAATTTCACGATGATTAGAATAAAAAGGGGTGGGACTATATTGCAAAATATAATCTTAAGCAAGAGAGAAAAAGGAACTCTGGCTGCAAAATTTTGGACTAAACAAATTGCTGCGATCCAGTCTATTATAAAAGCAACCTGGGCCTATATTTTTATCCATCTTGCAAAAATTACCTCTCAATTTATGATGTAAAACTGGATTTACTGGAGAAACTCTGGAAGTTGAAACATTAATTGATCAAGTTGGTGATGTATGACTTATTTATCTTTAATATTTTAGATAAAGGGATTCTAAGACTATAGTCAAATTGCAGTTAGTAATTTTGAAAAGAATTTGTATTTTAAACTTGTGTTTCACAGCCCTGTGTAGTCTTAGTCACTATTGCTAAATAATTTATTTGCCAAACAAAGGTCCTGTGTATTGCATATTTCTAAATCAGACCTATTATTGTAAGCAAATCTCTCTGGTGTGTAATTTATCTTTGCAAAAAATATATATAATTAATTGTAGCGAATAAGAATTTATTTCATCTCAGATAACTTCGCATAGAAATTGACTGTTAAAGTATATTGTTCTATTGTTTAACTAAGCACTGTTAAAGTTAGTGAACCCTACCTTGGCATCTCATTGTAAGATTTAAATTCAACTCTGGTTTGAGAGATTATTGTGAATAAGGTAATTTTTATAATCTTTGCATAGCATATTATAATAGTTTAAACATATATATGTATAGTTTTGATTCATATCTGGTTCTCTATAAATATAATTCAATGTGTCTATAAATTTTAACTAAAAACATAATTTATGTAAGAACTTACCTGATAAATTCATTTCTTTCATATTAGCAAGAGTCCATGAGCTAGTGACGTATGGGATATACATTCCTACCAGGAGGGGCAAAGTTTCCCAAACCTTAAAATGCCTATAAATACACCCCTCACCACACCCACAAATCAGTTTAACGAATAGCCAAGAAGTGGGGTGATAAGAAAAAAGTGCGAAAGCATATAAAATAAGGAATTGGAATAATTGTGCTTTATACAAAAAAATCATAACCACCACAAAAAAGGGTGGGCCTCATGGACTCTTGCTAATATGAAAGAAATGAATTTATCAGGTAAGTTCTTACATAAATTATGTTTTCTTTCATGTAATTAGCAAGAGTCCATGAGCTAGTGACGTATGGGATAATGACTACCCAAGATGTGGATCTTTCCACGCAAGAGTCACTAGAGAGGGAGGGATAAAATAAAGACAGCCAATTCCTGCTGAAAATAATCCACACCCAAAATAAAGTTTAATGAAAACATAAGCAGAAGATTCAAACTGAAACCGCTGCCTGAAGTACTTTTCTACCAAAAACTGCTTCAGAAGAAGAAAATACATCAAAATGGTAGAGTTTAGTAAAAGTATGCAAAGAGGACCAAGTTGCTGCTTTGCAAATCTGTTCAACCGAAGCTTCATTCCTAAACGCCCAGGAAGTAGAAACTGACCTAGTAGAATGAGCTGTAATCCTTTGAGGCAGAGTTTTACCCGACTCGACATAGGCATGATGAATTAAAGATTTCAACCAAGATGCCAAAGAAATGGCAGAAGCTTTCTGGCTTTTTCTAGAACCAGAAAAGATGAAAAATAGACTAGAAGTCTTTCGGAAAGACTTAGTAGCTTCAACATAATATTACAAAGCTCTAACAACATCCAAAGAATGCAATGATTTCTCCTTAGAATTCTTAGGATTAGGACATAATGAAGGAACCACAATTTCTCTACTAATGTTGTTAGAATACAAAACCTTTAGGAAAAAATTCAAAAGAAGTTCGCAACACCGCCTTATCCTGATGAAAAATCAGAAAAGGAGACTCACAAGAAAGAGCAGATAATTCAGAGACTCTTCTGGCAGAAGAGATGGCCAAAAGAAACAAAACTTTCCAAGAAAGAAGTTTAATGTCCAAATGAATGCATGGGTTCAAAAGGAGGAGCTAGAAGAGCCCCCAGAACCAAATTCAAACTCCAAGGAGGAGAAATTGACTGAAT
The DNA here is from genome assembly GCF_027579735.1 of Bombina bombina. Taxonomy (NCBI): domain Eukaryota; kingdom Metazoa; phylum Chordata; class Amphibia; order Anura; family Bombinatoridae; genus Bombina; species Bombina bombina. The sequence continues at coordinate 642,169,821 of NC_069499.1, forward strand.
GACAGGTTTTATACGAACCAAGTCTTGTACAAAACAATGAATATCAGGAAGATTAGCAATCTTTCTGTGAAAAAGAACAAAAAGGGCAGAGATTTGTCCTGTCAAGGAACTTGCGGACAAACCTTTATCTAAACCATCCTGAAGAAACTGTAAAAAAATTCTCGGAATTCTAAAAGAATGCCAGGAAAAATGATGAGAAGACACTAAGAAATATAAGTCTTCCAGACTCTATAATATATCTCTCTAGATACAGATTTACGAGCCTGTAACATAGTATTAATCACAGAGGCAGAGAAACCTCTTTGACCAAGAATCAAGCGTTCAATCTCCATACCATTAAATTTAAAGATTTGAGATCCTGATGGAAAAAAGGACCTTGCGACAGAAGGTCTGGTCTGAACGGAAGAGCCCACGGTTGGCAAGAGGCCATCCGAAAAAGAATCCGTCCATGCTGGAGCTACCAGCAGAACAAACGAGCATTCCTTCAGAATCTTGGAGATTACTCTTGGAAGAAGAACTAGAGGCGGAGAGATATAGGCAGGATGATACTTCCAAGGAAGTGATAATGCATTCACTGCCTCCGCCTGAGGATCCCGGGATCTGAACAGATACCTGGGAAGTTTCTTGTTTAGATGAGAAACCATCAGATCTATTTCTGGAAGTTCCCACATTTGAACAATCTGAAGAAATACCTCTGGGTGAAGAGACCATTCGCCCGGATACAACGTTTGACGACTGAGATAATCCGCTTCCTAATTGTCTATACCAGGGAAATGAACCGCAGAGATTAGACAGGAGCTGGATTCCGCCCAAACCAGAATTCGAGATACTTCTTTCATAGCCAGAGGACTGACTGAAGAGCTCAGAAAATTGCACGGAGTTCCAAAATATTGATCGGTAATCTCACCTCCTGAGATTCCCAAACCCCTTGTGCCGTCAGAGACCCCCACACAGCTCCCCAACCTGTAAGACTTGCATCTGTTTGAAATTACAGTCCAGGTCGGAAGAACAAAAGAAGCCCCCTGAACTAAACGATGGTGATCTGTCCACCACGTCAGAGAGTGTCGTACAATCGGTTTTAAAGATATTAATTGAGATATCTTTGTGTAATTGGTTCAGCATACAGAGCTGAAGAGGTCGCATGTGAAAATGAGCAAAGGAGATCGCGTCCGATGCAGCAGTCATAAGACCTAAAATTTCCATGCATAAGGCTACCAAAGGGAATGATTGTGACTGAAGGTTTTGACAAGCTGATATCAATGTTAGACTTCTCTTGTCTGACAAAGACAGAGTCATAGAAACTGAATCTACCTGGAAACCTAAAAAGGTTACCCTTGTCTGAGGAATCAATTAACTTTTTGGTAAATTGATCCTCCAACCATGATCTTGAAGAAACAACACAAGTGGATTCGTATGAGATTCTGTTAAATGTGAAGACTGAGCAAGTACCAAGATATCGTCCAAATAAGGAAATACCAATACCCTATTCTCTGAATACAGACAGAAGGGCACCGAGAACCTTTGTAAAAATTCTTGGAGCTGATGCTAAGCCAAACGGTAGAGCCACAAAACTGGTAATGCTTGTCTAAAAAAGAGAATCTCAGAAACTAAAAGTGATCTGGATGAATCGGAATATGCAGATATGCATCCTGTAAATCTATTGTAGACATATAATGCCCTTGCTGAACAAAAGGCAGGATAGTCCTTACAGCTACCATCTTGAATGTTGGTATCCTTACATAACGATTCAATATTGATAGATCCGGAACTGGTCTGAAGGAATTGACCTTCTTTGGTACAATGAAGAGATAGAATAAAACCCCAGCCCCTGTTCCAGAACTGGAACTGGCATAATTACTCCAGCCAACTCTAGATCTGAAACACATTTCAGAAATGCTTGAGCCTTTGCTGGGTTTACTGGGACACGGGAAAGAAAAAAATCTTTGCAGGAGGCCTTAACTTGAAGCCAATTCTGTACCCTTCTGAAACAATGTTCTGAAACCAGAGATTGTGAACGGAATTGATCCAAATTTCTTTGAAAAGAACGTAAACTGCCCCATACCAGCTGAGCTGGAATGAGGGCCGCACCTTCATGGGGACTTAGGAGCTGGCTTTGGGTTTCTATAAGGCTTGGATATATTCCAAAGTGAAGAAGGTTTCCAAACTGATACCACTCCTGAGGATGAAGGATCAGGCTTTTGTTCCTTGTTGTGATGAAAGGAACGAAAACAATTATTAGACCTAAATTTACCTCAGATTTTTTACCCTGTGGTAAAAAAGTTCCCTTCCTTCCAGTAACAGTTGAGATAAAAGAATCCAACTGAGAACCGAATAATTTATTACCCTGGAAAGAAAGGGAAAGCAAAGTTGACTTAGAAGACATATCAGCATTCCAAGTTTTAAGCCATAAAGCTCTTCTAGCTAAAATAGTTAGAGACCTATACCTGACATCAATTCTAATGATATCAAAGATGGCATCACAAATAAAATAATTAGCATGTTATAGAATAAAAATGCTATGAGAATTATGATCTGTTACTTGTTGCGCTAAAGCTTCTAACCAAAAAGTTGAAGCTGCAGCAACATCCGCTAAAAATATAGCAGGAGTAGAGACAGCCCCATTAACCTTAGGGATTTTGTCCCAAACTCTAATCTGTCAGATGGCACAGGATATAATTGCTTAAAACGTTTTAAAAGGGGTAAATGAATTACCCAAATTATTCCATTCCCTGGAAATTACTTCAGAAATAGCATCAGGGACAGGAAACACTTCTGGAATAACTACAGGAGATTTAAAAACCTTATTTAAACGTTTAGTTTTAGTATCAAGAGGACCAGAATCCTCTATTTCTAATGCAATTAATACTTCTTTAAATAAAGAACGAATAAATTCCATCTTGAACAAATAACATAATTTATGTAAGAACTTACCTGATAAATTCATTTCTTTCATATTAGCAAGAGTCCATGAGCTAGTGACGTATGGGATATACATTCCTACCAGGAGGGGCAAAGTTTCCCAAACCTCAAAATGCCTATAAATACACCCCTCACCACACCCACAATTCAGTTTAACGAATAGCCAAGAAGTGGGGTGATAAAAAAGTGTGAAAGCATATAAAATAAGGAATTGGAATAATTGTGCTTTATACAAAATCATAACCACCACAAAAAAAGGGCGGGCCTCATGGACTCTTGCTAATATGAAAGAAATGAATTTATCAGGTAAGTTCTTACATAAATTATGTTTTCTTTCATGTAATTAGCAAGAGTCCATGAGCTAGTGACGTATGGGATAATGACTACCCAAGAAGTGGATCTTTCCACACAAGAGTCACTAGAGAGGGAGGGATAAAATAAAGACAGCCAATTCCTGCTGAAAATAATCCACACCCAAAATAAAGTTTAACGAAAAACATAAGCAGAAGATTCAAACTGAAACCGCTGCCTGATCTAGCACAAACTTACTTCACCACCTCCATCGGAGGCAAAGTTTGTAAAACTGAATTGTGGGTGTGGTGAGGGGTGTATTTATAGGCATTTTGAGGTTTGGGAAACTTTGCCCCTCCTGGTAGGAATGTATATCCCATACGTCACTAGCTCATGGACTCTTGCTAATTACATGAAAGAAACAAAGATTTATCAGCATCAACCTCTGAGACAGAAACCTCTGAACCAGAAGAACCATTATCAGTATCAGAATGATGATGTTCATTTAAAAATTCATCTGAAAAAAGAGAAGTTTTAAAAGACTTTTATGTATACTAGAAGGAGAAATAACAGACATAGCCTTCTTAATGGATTTAGAAACAAAATCTCTTATGTTATCAGGAACACTCTGAGTATTAGATGTTGACGGAACAGCAACAGGTAATGTAACAGTACTAAAGGAAATTTTATCTGCATTAACAAGTTTGTCATAACATTTAATACAAACAACAGCTGAAGGAACAGATACCAAAAGTGATACACTTAGCTTTGGTAGCTCCAGCACCGGGCAGCGATTTTCCTGAAGTATCTTCTGACTCAGTTGCAACGTGGAACATCTTGCGATATGTAATAGAAAAAACAACATATAAAGCAAAATTGATCAAATTCCTTAAATGACAGTTTCAGGAATGGGAAAAAAATGCCAGTGAACAAGCTTCTAGCAACCAGAAGCAATAAATAACATAATTTATGTAAGAACTTACCTGATAAATTCATTTCTTTCATATTAACAAGAGTCCATGAGCTAGTGACGTATGGGATATACATTCCTACCAGGAGGGGCAAAGTTTCCCAAACCTTAAAATGCCTATAAATACACCCCTCACCACACCCACAAATCAGTTTAACGAATAGCCAAGAAGTGGGGTGATAAGAAAAAAAGTGCGAAGCATATAAAATAAGGAATTGGAATAATTGTGCTTTATACAAAAAAATCATAACCACCACAAAAAAGGGTGGGCCTCATGGACTCTTGTTAATATGAAAGAAATGAATTTATCAGGTAAGTTCTTACATAAATTATGTTTTCTTTCATGTAATTAACAAGAGTCCATGAGCTAGTGACGTATGGGATAATGACTACCCAAGATGTGGATCTTTCCACACAAGAGTCACTAGAGAGGGAGGGATAAAATAAAGACAGCCAATTCCTGCTGAAAATAATCCACACCCAAAATAAAGTTTAACAAAAAACATAAGCAGAAGATTCAAACTGAAACCGCTGCCTGAAGAACTTTTCTACCAAAAACTGCTTCAGAAGAAGAAAATACATCAAAATGGTAGAATTTAGTAAAAGTATGCAAAGAGGACCAAGTTGCTGCTTTGCAGATCTGGTCAACCGAAGCTTCATTCCTAAACGCCCAGGAAGTAGAAACTGACCTAGTAGAATGAGCTGTAATTCTTTGAGGCGGAATTTTACCCGACTCAACATAGGCAAGATGAATTAAAGATTTCAACCAAGATGCCAAAGAAATGGCAGAAGCTTTCTGGCCTTTCCTAGAACCGGAAAAGATAACAAATAGACTAGAAGTCTTACGGAAAGATTTCGTAGCTTCAACATAATATTTCAAAGCTCTAACAACATCCAAAGAATGCAATGATTTCTCCTTAGAATTCTTAGGATTAGGACATAATGAAGGAACCACAATTTCTCTACTAATGTTGTTGGAATTCACAACTTTAGGTAAAAATTCAAAAGAAGTTCGCAACACCGCCTTATCCTGATGAAAAATCAGAAAAGGAGACTCACACGAAAGAGCAGATAATTCAGAAACTCTTCTAGCAGAAGAGATGGCCAAAAGGAACAAAACTTTCCAAGAAAGTAATTTAATGTCCAATGAATGCATAGGTTCAAACGGAGGAGCTTGAAGAGCTCCCAAAACCAAATTCAAACTCCATGGAGGAGAAATTGACTTAATGACAGGTTTTATACGAACCAAAGCTTGTACAAAACAATGAATATCAGGAAGAATAGCAATCTTTCTGTGAAAAAGAGCGGAGATTTGTCCTTTCAAAGAACTCGCGGACAAACCCTTATCTAAACCATCCTGAAGAAACTGTAAAATTCTCGGTATTCTAAAAGAATGCCAAGAAAAATGATGAGAAAGACACCAAGAAATATAAGTCTTCCAGACTCTATAATATATCTCTCGAGATACAGATTTACGAGCCTGTAACATAGTATTAATCACGGAGTCAGAGAAACCTCTATGACCAAGAATCAAGCGTTCAATCTCCATACCTTTAAATTTAAGGATTTCAGATCCGGATGGAAAAAAGGACCTTGAGACAGAAGGTCTGGTCTTAACGGAAGAGTCCATGGTTGGCAAGATGCCATCCGGACAAGATCCGCATACCAAAACCTGTGAGGCCATGCCGGAGCTATTAGCAGAACAAACGAGCATTCCCTCAGAATCTTGGAGATTACTCTTGGAAGAAGAACTAGAGGCGGAAAGATATAGGCAGGATGATACTTCCAAGGAAGTGATAATGCATCCACTGCCTCCGCCTGAGGATCCCGGGATCTGGACAGATACCTGGGAAGTTTCTTGTTTAGATGAGAGGCCATCAGATCTATCTCTGGGAGCCCCCACATTTGAACAATCTGAAGAAATACCTCTGGGTGAAGAGACCATTCGCCCGGATGCAACGTTTGGCGACTGAGATAATCCGCTTCCCAATTGTCTACACCTGGGATATGAACCGCAGAGATTAGACAGGAGCTGGATTCCGCCCAAACCAAAATTCGAGATACTTCTTTCATAGCCAGAGGACTGTGAGTCCCTCCTTGATGATTGATGTATGCCACAGTTGTGACATTGTCTGTCTGAAAACAAATGAACGATTCTCTCTTCAGAAGAGGCCAAAACTGAAGAGCTCTGAAAACTGCACGGAGTTCCAAGATATTGATCGGTAATCTCACCTCCTGAGATTCCCAAACTCCTTGTGCCGTCAGAGATCCCCACACAGCTCCCCAACCTGTGAGACTTGCATCTGTTGAAATTACAGTCCAGGTCGGAAGAACAAAAGAAGCCCCCTGAATTAAACGATGGTGATCTGTCCACCACGTCAGAGAGTGCCGAACAATCGGTTTTAAAGATATTAATTGATATATCTTCGTGTAATCCCTGCACCATTGGTTCAGCATACAGAGCTGAAGAGGTCGCATGTGAAAACGAGCAAAGGGGATCGCGTCCGATGCAGCAGTCATAAGACCTAGAATTTCCATGCATAAGGCTACCGAAGGGAATGATTGAGACTGAAGGTTTCGACAGGCTGTAATCAATTTTAGACGTCTCTTGTCTGTTAAAGACAAAGTCATGGACACTGAATCTATCTGGAAACCCAGAAAGGTTACCCTTGTTTGAGGAATCAAAGAACTTTTTGGTAAATTGATCCTCCAACCATGATCTTGAAGAAACAACACAAGTCGATTCGTATGAGACTCTGCTAAATGTAAAGACGGAGCAAGTACCAAGATATCGTCCAAATAAGGAAATACCACAATACCCTGTTCTCTGATTACAGACAGAAGGGCACCGAGAATCTTTGTGAAAATTCTTGGAGCTGTAGCAAGGCCAAACGGTAGAGCCACAAATTGGTAATGCTTGTCTAGAAAAGAGAATCTCAGGAACTGATAATGATCTGGATGAATCGGAATATGCAGATATGCATCCTGTAAATCTATTGTGGACATATAATTCCCTTGCTGAACAAAAGGCAATATAGTCCTTACAGTTACCATCTTGAACGTTGGTATCCTTACATAACGATTCAATAATTTTAGATCCAGAACTGGTCTGAAGGAATTCTCCTTCTTTGGTACAATGAAGAGATTTGAATAAAACCCCATCCCCTGTTCCGGAACTGGAACTGGCATAATTACTCCAGCCAACTCTAGATCTGAAACACAATTCAGAAATGCTTGAGCTTTCACTGGATTTACTGGGACATGGGAAAGAAAAAATCTCTTTGCAGGAGGTCTCATCTTGAAACCAATTCTGTACCCTTCTGAAACAATGTTCTGAATCCAAAGATTGTGAACAGAACTGATCCAAATTTCTTTGAAAAAACGTAACCTGCCCCCTACCAGCTGAACTGGAATGAGGGCCGTACCTTCATGTGAACTTAGAAGCAGGCTTTGCCTTTCTAGCAGGCTTGGATTTATTCCAGACTGGGGATGGTTTCCAAACTGAAACTGCTCCTGAGGACGAAGGATCAGGCTTTTGTTCTTTGTTGAAACGAAAGGAACGAAAACGATTGTTAGCCCTGTTTTTACCTTTAGACTTTTTATCCTGTGGTAAAAAAGTTCCTTTCCCACCAGTAACAGTTGAAATAATAGAATCCAACTGAGAACCAAATAATTTGTTTCCCTGGAAAGAAATGGAAAGTAGAGTTGATTTAGAAGCCATATCAGCATTCCAAGTCTTAAGCCATAAAGCTCTTCTGGCTAAGATAGCCAGAGACATAAATCTAACATCAACTCTAATAATATCAAAAATGGCATCACAGATGAAATTATTAGCATGCTGGAGAAGAATAATAATATCATGAGAATCACGATTTGTTACTTGTTGCGCTAGAGTTTCCAACCAAAAAGTTGAAGCTGCAGCAACATCAGCCAATGATATAGCAGGTCTAAGAAGATTACCTGAACATAGATAAGCTTTTCTAAGAAAAGATTCAATTTTTCTATCTAAAGGATCCTTAAACGAGGTACCATCTGATGTAGGAATGGTAGTACGTTTAGCAAGGGTAGAAATAGCCCCATCAACTTTAGGGATTTTGTCCCAAAATTCTAATCTGTCAGGCGGAACAGGATATAATTGCTTAAAACGTTTAGAAGGAGTAAATGAATTACCCAATCTATCCCATTCCTTAGCAATTACTGCAGAAATAGCATTAGGAACAGGAAAGACTTCTGGAATAACCGCAGGAGCTTTAAAAACCTTATCCAAACGAATAGAATTAGTATCAAGAGGACTAGAATCCTCTATTTCTAAAGCAATTAGTACTTCTTTAAGTAAAGAGCGAATAAATTCCATCTTAAATAAATATGAAGATTTATCAGCATCAATCTCTGAGACAGAATCCTCTGAACCAGAAGAGTCCAAAGAATCAGAATGATGGTGTTCATTTAAAAATTCATCTGTAGAGAGAGAAGATTTAAAAGACTTTTTACGTTTACTAGAAGGAGAAATAACAGACAAAGCCTTCTTTATGGATTCAGAAACAAAATCTCTTATGTTATCAGGAACATTCTGCACCTTAGATGTTGAGGGAACTGCAACAGGCAATGGTACATCACTAAAGGAAATATTATCTGCATTAACAAGTTTGTCATGACATTTAATACAAACAACAGCTGGAGGAATAGCTACCAAAAGTTTACAGCAGATACACTTAGCTTTGGTAGATCCAGCAGGCAGAGGTTTTCCTGTAGTATCTTCTGGCTCAGATGCAACGTGAGACATCTTGCAATATGTAAGAGAAAAAACAACATATAAAGCAAAATAGATCAAATTCCTTATAAGACAGTTTCAGGAATGGGAAAAAAATGCCAAACATCAAGCTTCTAGCAACCAGAAGCAAATGAAAAATGAGACTGAAATAATGTGGAGACAAAAGCGACGCCCATATTTTTTTGGCGCCAAATAAGACGCCCACATTATTTGGCGCCTAAATGCTTTTGGCGCCAAAAATGACGCCACATCCGGAACGCCGACATTTTTGGCGCAAAATAACGTCAAAAAAATGACGCAACTTCCGGCGACACGTATGACGCCGGAAACGGAAATGAATTTTTGCGCCAAAAAAGTCCGCGCCAAGAATGACGCAATAAAATGAAGCATTTTCAGCCCCCGCGAGCCTAACAGCCCACAGGGAAAAAAGTCAAATTTTTTGAGGTAAGAAAAATATGATAATTAAAGCATAATCCCAAATATGAAACTGACTGTCTGGAAATAAGGAAAGTTGAACATTCTGAGTCAAGGCAAATAAATGTTTGAATACATATATTTAGAACTTTATAAATAAAGTGCCCAACCATAGCTTAGAGTGTCACAGAAAATAAGACTTACTTACCCCAGGACACTCATCTACATGTTTGTAGAAAGCCAAACCAGTACTGAAACGAGAATCAGTAGAGGAAATGGTAAATATAAGAGTATATCGTCGATCTGAAAAGGGAGGTAAGAGATGAATCTCTACGACCGATAACAGAGAACCTTATGAAATAGACCCCGTAGAAGGAGATCACTGCATTCAATAGGCAATACTCTCCTCACATCCCTCTGACATTCACTGCACGCTGAGAGGAAAACCGGGCTCCAACTTGCTGCGGAGCGCATATCAACGTAGAATCTAGCACAAACTTACTTCACCACCTCCATCGGAGGCAAAGTTTGTAAAACTGATTTGTGGGTGTGGTGAGGGGTGTATTTATAGGCATTTTAAGGTTTGGGAAACTTTGCCCCTCCTGGTAGGAATGTATATCCCATACGTCACTAGCTCATGGACTCTTGTTAATTACATGAAAGAAAATGAGACTTAAATAATGTGGAGACAAAAGTGACGCCCATATTTTTTTAGCGCCAAATAAGACGCCCACATTATTTGGCGCCTAAATGCTTTTGGCGCCAAAAATGACACCACATCCGGAACGCCGACACTTTTGACGCAAAAGAACGTCAAAAATGACGCAACTTCTGGCGACACGTATGACGCTGGAAACAGAAAAAAATTTTGCGCCAAAAAAGTCTGCGCCAAGAATGACGCAATAAAATGAAGCATTTTCAGCCCCCGCGAGCCTAACAGCCCACAGGGAAAAAGTCAAATTTTTTAAGGTAAGAAAAAATGATTGATTCAAATGCATTATCCCAAATATGAAACCGACTGTCTGAAAATAAGGAATGTTGAACATCCTGAGTCAAGGCAAATAAATGTTTGAATACATATATTTAGAACTTTATAAAAAAGTGCCCAACCTTAGAGTGTCACAGAAAATAAGACTTACTTACCCCAGGACACTCATCTACATGTTTGTAGAAAGCCAAACCAGTACTGAAACGAGAATCAGTAAAGGTAATGGTATATATAAGAGTATATCGTCGATCTGAAAAGGGAGGTAAGAGATGAATCTCTACGACCGATAACAGAGAACCTATGAAATAGACCCCGTAGGAGGAGATCATTGCATTCAAATAGGCAATACTCTCCTCACATCCCTCTGACATTCAACGTAGAATCTAGCACAAACTTACTTCACCACCTCCATAGGAGGCAAAGTTTGTAAAACTGATTTGTGGGTGTGGTGAGGAGTGTATTTATAGGCATTTTAAGGTTTGGGAAACTTTGCCCCTCCTGGTAGGAATGTATATCCCATACGTCACTAGCTTATGGACTCTTGCTAATTACATGAAAGAAATAAAGAATTTAGGAATTTACATTAATTTTATTGTTTTGTATATGCATTTTATTGGGGGTTTATTTTAAAGAATAATTATTAAATATATTGTATTATAACCCGGCCATATACTGACAGAATCTTTCCGTTTATGAAGAAAAATACTTCATGCTGAAAGCTCCTTAATTTGTTTAAGCGTTCGCCGCACTGAACTGCTCAGGCAGTCCATGGCAGAACACTTTTGCTGAGAGGCGATGCTTCCACCTCGTAGCCAATAGCCGTGCAGGCTATCCAGCTTGGCTAGGATTTACAATCACTAATTTTTAAAGTCTATAAAGGTTATGGTTTCCGAAAATTTGAGATTTATAAAATTCACGTTTCAAAATGTCTTGTCACCTATTCTTTTTGCTATTCTATAAATAGGATTTGGTGTTAAATATCTATGAACATCAAACCTAACGATTTGGAGTATTGTGATCAATTGACATTATAGGATTTAGTGAACGATGCGTTAACATAAGTCTAATGATAATCTGTATTTCCCTTGCAATAAACACTTTAGAATACATTTTATATTAGTTTGTCGTCTCAATACAACAAATTTTAACCAATCGAAAAGGTTTTATGTCATTAAAAATGTTGTGTCAATTAAAGAATTATGTCTGAGTACAGCTGTTTTGCTGAAACAAGTCAGACATACCATAATGCTTTTTTTTATTTTATTTTTTTATTATATGTAGCACTTTTTGAACGTTTCAATAACTGTTACGTTCTTAACAAGCCTTATACCACTTTGTGATATATTTTATTCCCACCTTTCTCTACCAATCCTTCCCTGTGCCACTTGAATTCAACACATGCACCCTGCTTACAAACCTTAAAATACCACAGAAGGTATTTGCTCTTGCAGTCCTCACTGCAGAAATCCCAAGTGCTGCCATCTAGCTCTTCAGTGACGGCTCGTTGGCAAGTCTGTGAGCAGTAAGTGCAAGTGATACAGCAAAGACCAAGGTTCTTGGTGAAGTCCTGTTTGTATAGCAGCACACAGCCTACAAAGGAATGAGATGGCCACATAATTGCAAATAACGTATAGTTAAATGTTAACAATATCCACAAATCCTATATTTTATAATATTACATACCAGTTTACAATAGTAATCCATTACTAAAGAAATGGTCTTTATGTTTATATAGCTGTCCCACATATTACACAACCGTTTACTGAGCATATTATACCAAGCTAAACTGGCTCTTACCTTCACTGCAGAAGTTTTTCTCAACACCTGAGAAGCGTATTTTTTCATGAAGCAGCTTTTCTTGCTTGCAGTACTCACACTGCGATACCACACCATGCAGACGCTTATAATCATCACAGCAATCTTTACAGCAGAACTGGTATACATGGTCCTATCAGACATATATAAAAAAGTGTGACAAATTTGTACATTTGTTCCTACAGCTTCATAAAACAAAATGTATAAGAAAATATTATGAAAAACAAAATTTATGCTTACCTGATAAATTTATTTCTAGACACGGTGAGTCCACGGAATCATCAATTACTGTTGGGAATATCACTCCTGGCCAGCAGGAGGAGGCAAAGAGCACCACAGCAAAGCTGTTAAAGGGACACTGTACCCAAATTTTCTTTTGTGATTCAGATTGAGCATGAAATTTTAAGCAACTTTCTAATTTACTCCTATTATCAAATTTTCTTCATTCTCTTGGTATCTTTATTTGAAATGCACGAATGTAAGTTTAGATGCCGGCCCATTTTTGGTGAATAACCTGGGTTGTCCTTGCTGATTGTTGGATAAAATCATCCACCAATAAAAAAACATAATTTATGCTTACCTGATAAATTCTTTTCTTCTGTTGTGTGATCAGTCCACGGGTCATCATTACTTCTGGGATATTATCTGCTCCCCTACAGGAAGTGCAAGAGGATTCACCCAGCAGAGTTGCTATATAGCTCCTCCCCTCTACGTCACCTCCAGTCATTCGACCAAAGACCAACGAGAAAGGAGAAGCCAAGGGTGTAGTGGTGACTGAATTATAATTTAAAAAATATGTACCTGCCTTAAAAAACAGGGCGGGCCGTGGACTGATCACACAACAGAAGAAAAGAATTTATCAGGTAAGCATAAATTATGTTTTCTTCTGTTATGTGTGATCAGTCCACGGGTCATCATTACTTCTGGGATACCAATACCAAAGCAAAAGTACACGGATGACGGGAGGGATAGGCAGGCTCATTATACAGAAGGAACCACTGCCTGAAGAACCTTTCTCCCAAAAATAGCCTCCGAAGAAGCAAAAGTGTCAAATTTGTAAAATTTGGAAAAAGTATGAAGCGAAGACCAAGTTGCAGCCTTGCAAATCTGTTCAACAGAGGCCTCATTCTTAAAGGCCCAAGTGGAAGCCACAGCTCTAGTGGAATGAGCTGTAATTCTTTCAGGAGGCTGCTGTCCAGCAGTCTCATAGGCTAAACGTATTATGCTACGAAGCCAAAAAGAGAGAGAGGTAGCAGAAGCTTTTTGACCTCTCCTCTGTCCAGAATAAACGACAAACAGGGAAGAAGTTTGGCGAAAATCTTTAGTTGCCTGCAAGTAGAACTTGAGGGCACGAACTACATCCAGATTGTGTAGAAGACGTTCCTTCTTTGACGAAGGATTTGGACACAAGGATGGAACAACAATCTCTTGATTGATATTCCTGTTAGAGACAACCTTAGGTAAGAACCCAGGTTTAGTACGCAGAACTACCTTGTCTGAGTGAAAGATCAGATAAGGAGAATCACAATGTAGGGCTGATAACTCAGAGACTCTTCGAGCCGAGGAAATAGCCATTAAAAATAGAACTTTCCAAGATAACAATCTTATATCAATGGAATGAAGGGGTTCAAACGGAACACCCTGTAAAACGTTAAGAACTAAGTTTAAACTCCATGGCGGAGCAACAGTTTTAAACACAGGCTTGATCCTAGCTAAAGCCTGACAAAAGGCCTGGATGTCTGAATTTTCTGACAGACGCCTGTGTAACAAGATGGACAGAGCTGAGATCTGTCCCTTTAATGAGCTAGCCGATAAACCCTTTTCTAAACCTTCTTGTAGAAAAGACAATATCCTAGGAATCCTAACCTTACTCCAGGAGTAATCTTTGGATTCACACCAGTATAGGTATTTACGCCATATTTTATGGTAAATCTTTCTGGTAACAGGCTTCCTAGCCTGTATCAGGGTATCAATAACCGACTCAGAAAACCCACGTTTTGATAAAATCAAGCGTTCAATTTCCAAGCAGTCAGCTTCAGAGAAGTTAGACTTTGATGTTTGAATGGACCCTGAATCAGAAGGTCCTGTCTTAGAGGTAGAGACCACGGCGGACAGGATGACATGTCCACTAGATCTGCATACCAAGTCCTGCGCGGCCATGCAGGCGCTATTAGAATCACTGATGCTCTCTCCTGTTTGATTTTGGCAATCAATCGAGGAAGCAGCGGGAAGGGTGGAAACACATAAGCCATCCTGAAGTTCCAAGGTGCTGTCAAAGCATCTATCAGAACCGCTCCCGGATCCCTGGATCTGGATCCGTAGCGAGGAAGTTTGGCGTTCTGGCGAGACGCCATGAGATCTATCTCTGGTTTGCCCCAACGTCGAAGTATTTGGGCAAAGACCTCCGGATGAAGTTCCCACTCCCCCGGATGAAGAGTCTGGCGACTCAAGAAATCCGCCTCCCAGTTCTCCACTCCCGGGATGTGGATTGCTGACAGGTGGCAAGAGTGAGACTCTGCCCAGCGAATTATCTTTGATACTTCTATCATTGCTAGGGAGCTTCTTGTCCCTCCCTGATGGTTGATGTAAGCTACAGTCGTGATGTTGTCCGACTGAAACCTGATGAACCCCCGAGTCTTTAACTGGGGCCAAGCTAGAAGGGCATTGAGAACTGCTCTCAATTCCAGAATGTTTATTGGCAGGAGACTTTCCTCCTGACTCCATTGTCCCTGAGCCTTCAGAGAATTCCAGACAGCGCCCCAACCTAGAAGGCTGGCGTCTGTTGTTACAATTGTCCAGTCCGGCCTGCTGAACGGCATCCCCCTGGACAGATGTGGCCGAGAAAGCCACCATAGAAGAGAGTTTCTGGTCTCTTGATCCAGATTCAGAGTGGGGGACAAATCTGAGTAATCCCCATTCCACTGACTCAGCATGCACAATTGCAGCGGTCTGAGATGTAGGCGTGCAAAGGGTACTATGTCCATTGCTGCTACCATTAAGCCGATCACCTCCATGCATTGAGCTACTGACGGGAGTTGAATGGAATGAAGGACACGGCATGCATTTAGAAGCTTTGTTAATCTGTCTTCTGTCAGATAAATCTTCATTTCTACAGAATCTATAAGAGTCCCCAAGAATGGAACCCTTGTGAGAGGCAAGAGAGAACTCTTCTTTTCGTTCACTTTCCATCCATGCGACCTTAGAAATGCCAGAACTAACTCTGTATGAGACTTGGCAGTTTGAAAGCTTGAAGCTTGTATCAGAATGTCGTCTAGGTACGGAGCTACCGAAATTCCTCGCGGTCTCAGAACCGCTAGAAGGGCACCCAGAACCTTTGTGAAGATTCTTGGAGCCGTAGCCAATCCGAATGGAAGGGCTACAAACTGGTAATGCCTGTCTAAGAAGGCAAACCTTAGATATCGGTAATGATCTTTGTGAATCGGTATGTGAAGGTAAGCATCCTTTAAATCCACTGTGGTCATGTACTGACCCTTTTGGATCATGGGTAAGATTGTCCGAATAGTTTCCATTTTGAACGATGGAACTCTTAGGAATTTGTTTAGGATCTTTAAATCCAAGATTGGCCTGAAAGTTCCCTCTTTTTTGGGAACCACAAACAGGTTTGAGTAAAACCCTTGTCCTTGTTCCGACCGCGGAACCGGATGGATCACTCCCATTAATAATAGATCTTGTACACAGCGTAGAAACGCGTCTTTCTTTATTTGGTTTGTTGACAACCTTGACAGATGAAATCTCCCTCGTGGGGGAGATAATTTGAAGTCTAGAAGGTATCCCTGAGATATGATCTCTAGCGCCCAGGGATCCTGGACATCTCTTGCCCAAGCCTGGGCGAAGAGAGAGAGTCTGCCCCCCACTAGATCCGGTCCCGGATCGGGGGCCCTCGGTTCATGCTGTCTTAGGGGCAGCAGCAGGTTTTCAGGCCTGCTTGCCCTTATTCCAGGACTGGTTAGGTTTCCAGCCTTGTCTGTAACGAGCAACAGCTCCTTCCTGTTTTGGTGCAGTGGAAGTTGATGCTGCACCTGCTTTGAAATTCCGAAAGGGACGAAAATTAGACTGTCTAGCCTTAGCTTTGGCTTTGTCTTGAGGTAGAGCGTGGCCCTTACCTCCTGTAATGTCAGCGATAATTTCTTTCAAACCGGGCCCAAATAAAGTTTGCCCCTTGAAAGGTATATTAAGTAATTTGGACTTAGAAGTTACATCAGCCGACCAGGATTTTAGCCACAGCGCCCTACGTGCCTGAATGGCGAATCCTGAATTCTTAGCCGTAAGTTTGGTTAAATGTACTACGGCCTCCGAAACGAATGAATTAGCTAGTTTAAGGACTCTAAGCCTGTCCGTAATGTCGTCCAGCGTAGCGGAACTAAGGTTCTCTTCCAGAGACTCAATCCAAAATGCTGCCGCAGCCGTAATTGGCGCGATGCATGCAAGGGGTTGCAATATAAAACCTTGTTGAACAAACATTTTCTTAAGGTAACCCTCTAATTTTTTATCCATAGGATCTGAAAAAGCACAGCTATCCTCCACCGGGATAGTGGTGCGCTTAGCTAAAGTAGAAACTGCTCCCTCCACCTTAGGGACCGTTTGCCATAAGTCCCGTGTGGTGGCGTCTATTGGAAACATCTTTCTAAATATTGGAGGGGGTGAGAACGGCACACCGGGTCTATCCCACTCCTTAGTAACAATTTCAGTTAATCTCTTAGGTATAGGAAAAACGTCAGTACTCGCCGGTACCGCAAAGTATTTATCCAACCTACACATTTTCTCTGGTATTGCAACAGTGTTACAATCGTTAAGAGCCGCTAAGACCTCCCCTAGTAATACACGGAGGTTTTCCAATTTAAATTTAAAATTTGAAATATCTGAATCCAATCTGCTTGGATCAGAACCGTCACCTACAGAATGAAGCTCTCCGTCCTCATGCTCTGCAAGCTGTGACGCAGTATCAGACATGGCCCTAGAATTATCAGCGCACTCTGTTCTCACCCCAGAGTGATCACGCTTGCCTCTTAGTTCTGGTAACTTAGCCAAAACTTCAGTCATAACAGTAGCCATATCTTGTAATGTTATCTGTAATGGCTGCCCAGATGTACTAGGCGCCATAATATCACGCACCTCCCGGGCGGGAGACGCAGGTACTGACACGTGAGGCGAGTTAGACGGCATAACTCTCCCCTCGCTGTTTGGTGAAATTTGTTCAATTTGTACAGATTGGCTTTTATTTAAAGTAGCATCAATACAGTTAGTACATAAATTTCTATTGGGCTCCACCTTGGCATTGGAACAAATGACACAGGTATCTTCCTCTGAATCAGACATGTTTAACACACTAGCAATAAACATGCAACTTGGTTACAATCTTATTTAACAAAAACGTACTGTGCCTCAAAGAAGCACTAAACGATTAAATGACAGTTGAAATAATGAACTGAAAAACAGTTATAGCATCACTCTTTAAAAACAACACAACTTGTTAGCAAAGGTTTGTTCCCATTAGTAAAGCAACACTAATTAAATTTTAAACATAAAAATCACAGAGCAACGTTTTAAAACACAGTCACTACATAAATCTCACAGCTCTGCTGAGAGAATCTACCTCCCTTCAAAGAAGTTTGAAGACCCCTGAGTTCTGTTAGAGATGAACCGGATCATGCAGAAATTACAAGTGTAACTGACTGGAAATTTTTTGATGCGTAGCAAAGAGCGCCAAAAACGGCCCCTCCCCCTCACACACAGCAGTGAGAGAGAAACGAAACTGTCATAATCAAAACAAGCAAACTGCCAAGTGGAAAAATAATGCCCAAATATTTATTCACTCAGTACCTCAGAAATGCAAACGATTCTACATTCCAGCAAAAACGTTTAACATGAATTAAATACCTATTAAAAGGTTTAATGTACTTTTACAGAGTAATTCCGGTGAAATACCATCCCCAGAATACTGAAGTGTAGAGTATACATACATGTCATTATAACGGTATAGCAGGATTTTCTCATCAATTCCATTCAGAAAATAAAAACTGCTACATACCTCAATGCAGATTCAACTGCCCGCTGTCCCCTGATCTGAAGCTTTTACCTCCCTCAGATGGCCGAGAAACAGCAATATGATCTTAACTACTCCGGTTAAAATCATAAGAAAAACTCTGGTAGATTCTTCTTCAAACTCTGCCAGAGAAGTAATAACACGCTCCGGTGCTATTGTAAAATAACAAACTTTTGATTGAAGTTATAAAAACTAAGTATAATCACCATAGTCCTCTCACACCTCCTATCTAGTCTTTGGGTGCAAGAGAATGACTGGGGGTGACGTAGAGGGGAGGAGCTATATAGCAACTCTGCTGGGTGAATCCTCTTGCACTTCCTGTAGGGGAGCAGATAATATCCCAGAAGTAATGATGACCCGTGGACTGATCACACATAACAGAAGAAAGTGCTGTCCAGAGTACTGAAACCAAAAAAAGCTTAGATGCCTTTTTCAAATAAAGATAGCAAGAGAATGAAGAAAAATTGATAATAGGAGCAAATTAGAAAGTTGTTTAAAATTGCATGCTCTTTCTGAATTACAAAAGAAACAATTTGGGTTCAGTGTACCTTTAAGTATCGACTAAAGGAAAATGGAGAAAACATAATTTATGCTTACCTGATAAATTTATTTCTCTTGTAATGTATCGAGTCCACGGATTTCATCCATACTCGTGGGATATTCTCCTTCCTTACAGGAAGTGGCATAGAGAGCACCCACAGCAGAGCTGTCTATATAGCTCCTCCCTTAGCTCCACCCCCCAGTCATTCGACCGAAGGCTAGGAAGAAAAAGGAGAAACTATAGGGTGCAGTGGTGACTGAAGTTTTTTAAATAAAAATATACTGCCTGTCTTATATAAACAGGGCGGGCTGTGGACTCGATACATCACAAGAGAAATAAATTTATCAGGTAAGCATAAATTATGTTTTCTCTTGTAAGATGTATCGAGTCCACGGATTCATCCATACTTGTGGGATACCAATACCAAAGCTTTAGGACACGGATGAAGGGAGGGACAAGACAGGTACCTAAACGGAAGGCAACACTGCTTGTAGAACCTTTCTCCCAAAAATAGCCTCCGAAGAAGCAAAAGTATCGAATTTGTAAAATTTGGAAAAAGTATGAAGCGAAGACCAAGTCGCCGCCTTACAAATCTGTTCAACAGAAACCTCATTTTTAAAAGCCCATGTGGAAGCCACTGCTCTAGTAGAATGAGCAGTAATTCTTTCAGGAGGCTGCTGGCCAGCAGTCTCATAAGCCAAACGGATGATGCTTTTCAGCCAAAAGGAAAGAGGTAGCCGTAGCCTTTTGACCTCTCCGCTTACCCGAATAAACAACAAACAATGAAGATGTTTGACGGAAATCTTTAGTTGCTGGTAAGTAGAACTTTAAAGCACAAACCACATCAAGATTGTGCAACAGACGTTCCTTCTTTGATGAAGGATTAGGACACAGTGAAGGAACAACAATCTCCTGATTGATATTCCTATTAGAAACAACCTTAGGAAGAAACCCAGGTTTGGTACGGAAAACCATCTTATCTGCATGGAAAACAAGGTAAGGTGAGTCACACTGTAAAGCAGATAAACTCTTCGAGCCGAAGAGATAGCTACTAAAAACATAATTTATGCTTACCTGATAAATTCCTTTCTTCTGTTGTGTGATCAGTCCACGGGTCATCATTACTTCTGGGATATTATCTGCTCCCCTACAGGAAGTGCAAGAGGATTCACCCAGCAGAGTTGCTATATAGCTCCTCCCCTCTACGTCACCTCCAGTCATTCGACCAAAGACCAACGAGAAAGGAGAAGCCAAGGGTGTAGTGGTGACTGGATTATAATTTAAAAAATGTTTACCTGCCTTAAAAAACAGGGCGGGCCGTGGACTGATCACACAACAGAAGAAAGGAATTTATCAGGTAAGCATAAATTATGTTTTCTTCTGTTATGTGTGATCAGTCCACGGGTCATCATTACTTCTGGGATACCAATACCAAAGCAAAAGTACACGGATGACGGGAGGGATAGGCAGGCTCATTATACAGAAGGAACCACTGCCTGAAGAACCTTTCTCCCAAAAATAGCCTCCGAAGAAGCAAAAGTGTCAAATTTGTAAAATTTGGAAAAAGTATGAAGCGAAGACCAAGTTGCAGCCTTGCAAATCTGTTCAACAGAGGCCTCATTCTTAAAGGCCCAAGTGGAAGCCACAGCTCTAGTAGAATGAGCTGTAATTCTTTCAGGAGGCTGCTGTCCAGCAGTCTCATAGGCTAAACGAATTATGCTACGAAGCCAGAAGGAGAGAGAGGTAGCCGAAGCCTTATGACCTCTCCTCTGACCAGAGTACACGACAAACAGGGAAGACGTTTGTCGAAAATCCTTAGTTGCCTGCAAGTAGAACTTGAGGGCACGAACTACATCCAGATTGTGTAGAAGACGTTCCTTCTTTGAAGAAGGATTTGGACACAAGGATGGAACAACAATCTCTTGATTGATATTCCTGTTAGTGACTACCTTAGGTAAGAACCCAGGTTTAGTACGCAGAACTACCTTGTCTGAATGAAAGATCAGATAAGGAGAATCACAATGTAAGGCTGATAATTCAGAGACTCTTCGAGCCGAGGAAATAGCCATTAAAAATAGAACTTTCCAAGATAACAATTTTATATCAATGGAATGAAGGGGTTCAAACGGAACGCCCTGTAAAACGTTAAGAACTAAGTTTAAACTCCATGGCGGAGCAACAGTTTTAAACACAGGCTTGATCCTAGCTAAAGCCTGACAAAATGCCTGGACGTCTGGATTTTCTGACAGACGCTTATGTAACAAGATGGACAGAGCTGAGATCTGTCCCTTTAATGAGCTAGCCGATAAACCCTTTTCTAAACCTTCTTGTAGAAAGGACAATATCCTAGGAATCCTAACCTTACTCCAGGAGTAATCTTTGGATTCACACCAGTATAGGTATTTACGCCATATTTTATGGTAAATCTTTCTAGTAACAGGCTTCCTAGCCTGTATCAGGGTATCAATAACCGACTCAGAAAAACCACGTTTTGATAAAATCAAGCGTTCAATTTCCAAGCAGTCAGCTTCAGAGAAGTTAGATTTTGATGTTTGAATGGACCCTGTATCAGAAGGTCCTGTCTTAGAGGTAGAGACCAAGGCGGACAGGATGACATGTCCACTAGATCTGCATACCAAGTCCTGCGTGGCCATGCAGGTGCTATTAGAATCACTGATGCTCTCTCCTGTTTGATTTTGGCAATCAATCGAGGAAGCAGCGGGAAGGGTGGAAACACATAAGCCATCCTGAAGTTCCAAGGTGCTGTCAAAGCATCTATCAGAACCGCTCCCGGATCCCTGGATCTGGATCCGTAGCGAGGAAGTTTGGCGTTCTGGCGAGACGCCATGAGATCTATCTCTGGTTTGCCCCAACGTTGAAGTATTTGGGCAAAGACCTCCGGATGAAGTTCCCACTCCCCCGGATGAAAAGTCTGGCGACTCAAGAAATCCGCCTCCCAGTTCTCCACTCCCGGGATGTGGATTGCTGACAGGTGGCAAGAGTGAGACTCTGCCCAGCGAAATATCTTTAGCAAAGGTTTGTTCCCATTAGTAAATTAACACAATTAAATTTTAAACATAAAAATTTACAGAGCAACGTTTTAAATCACAGTCACTATATAAGTCTCACAGCTCTGCTGAGAGAATCTACCTCCCTTCAAAGAAGTTTGAAGACCCCTGAGTTCTGTTAGAGATGAACCGGATCATGCAGAAAATACAAGAGTAACTGACTGGAAATTTTTGATGCGTAGCAAAGAGCGCCAAAAACGGCCCCTCCCTCTCACACACAGCAGTGAGAGAGAAACGAAACTGTCATAATTAAAACAAGCAAACTGCCAAGTGGAAAAATAATGCCCAAATATTTATTCACTCAGTACCTCATTAATGCAAACGATTCTACATTCCAGCAAAAACGTTTAACATGAAAAATACCTATTAAAAGGTTTAATGTACTTTTACAGAGTAATTCCGGTGAAATACCATCCCCAGAATACTAAAATGTATAGTATACATACATGTTCATTATAACGGTATGGCAGGATTTTCTCATCAATTCCATTCAGAAAATAAAAACTGCTACATACCTCAATGCAGATTCAACTGCCCGCTGTCCCCTGATCTGAAGTTTTTACCTCCCTCAGATGGCCGAGAAACAGCAATATGATCTTAACTACTCCGGTTAAAATCATAAGAAAAACTCTGGTAGATTCTTCTTCAAACTCTGCCAGAGAGGTAATAACACGCTCCGGTGCTATTGTAAAATAACAAACTTTTGATTGAAGTTCTAAAAACTAAGTATAATCACCATAGTCCTCTCACACCTCCTATCTAGTCTTTGGGTGCAAGAGAATGACTGGAGGTGACGTAGAGGGGAGGAGCTATATAGCAACTCTGCTGGGTGAATCCTCTTGCACTTCCTGTAGGGGAGCAGATAATATCCCAGAAGTAATGATGACCCGTGGACTGATCACACATAACAGAAGAAAACAAAACTTTCCAAGATAGAAGCTTAATATCTATGGAATGCATAGGTTCAAACGGAACCCCTTGAAGAACTTTCAGAACTAAGTTTAGGCTCCATGGCGGAGCAACAGGTTTAAATACAGGCTTGATCCTGACCAAGGCCTGACTAAATGCTTGAACGTCTGGGACATCTGCCAGACGTTTGTGTAAAAGAATAGACAAAGCAGATATTTGTCCTTTTAAGGAACTAGCTGATAATCCCTTCTCCAATCCTTCTTGGAGAAAAGACAATATTCTAGGAATACTAATCTTACTCCATGAGTAACCCTTGGATTCACACCAATAAAAATATTTGCGCCAAATCTTATGATAAATCTTCCTGGTGACAGGCTTTCTAGCTTGAATCAGGGTATCAATGACCGACTCAGAGAAACCACGCTTTAATAGAATCAGGTGTTCAATCTCCAAGCAGTCAGACGCAGAGAAATTAGATTTGGATGCGTGAATGGACCTTGGATTAGAAGGTCCTGCCTCATTGGCAGAGTCCACAGTGGAACCGATGACATGTCCACTAGGTCTGCATACCAAGTCCTGCACGGCCACGCAGGTGCTATCAGAATCACCAAAGCTCTCTCCTGCTTGATTCTGGCAACCAGACGTGGGAGGAGAGGAAACGGTGGAA
The DNA here is from genome assembly GCF_027579735.1 of Bombina bombina. Classification (NCBI taxonomy): domain Eukaryota; kingdom Metazoa; phylum Chordata; class Amphibia; order Anura; family Bombinatoridae; genus Bombina; species Bombina bombina. The sequence goes on from NC_069499.1 coordinate 642,193,238, forward strand.
ATACATAGGCCAGATTGAAGGACTAGGGTACTGCTAGAGCATCTATCAGTACCGCCTGGGGATCCCGGGACCTGGACCCGTAACGAGGAAGTTTGGCATTCTGACGGGACGCCATCAGATCCAATTCTGGTATGCCCCATAGCCGAGTCAGCTGAGCAAATACCTCCGGATGGAAAACCCACTCCCCCGGATGAAAAGTCTGACTACTTAGGAAATCCGCCTCCCAGTTCTCTACCCCTGGGATATGGATTGCTGAGAGATGGCAAGAGTGATCCACCGCCCATTGAATTATTTTGGTTACCTCAATCATCGCTAGAGAACTCCTTGATGATTGATATAAGCTACAGTCGTGGTGATGTCCGACTGAAATCTGATGAATTTGGCTGCAGCTAGCTGAGGCCACGCCTGGAGCGCATTGAATATCGCTCTCAGTTCTAGAATGTTTATTGGGAGTAGAGTCTTCTCCCGAGACCATAAGCCCTGTGCTTTCACAGAGTTCTAGACTGCACCCCAGCCTAGCATCTGTCGTTACTATGAGCCACTCTGGCCTGCGGAAACACATTCCCTGAGACAGGTGGTCCTGAGACAACCACCAGAGAAGAGAATCTCTGGTCTCCTGGTCCAGATGCAGTTGAGGAGATAAATCTGCATAATCCCCATTCCACTGTTTGAGCATGCATAGATGCAGTGGTCTGAGGTGTAGGCGGAAAAAAAGGAACTATGTCCATTGCCGCTACCATGAGTCCGATTAAATCCATACACTGAGCCACTGATGGCTGAGGAATGGAATGAAGAGCTCGGCAAGTGGTTAAGAGTTTTGATTTTCTGACCTCCGTCAGAAATATTTTAATTTCTACCGAGTCTATCAGAGTCCCTAGGAAGGAAACTCTTGTGAGAGGGAAGAGAGAACTCTTTTTTATGTTCACCTTCCACCCGTGAGATCTCAGAAAAGCCAAAACGATGTCCGTGTGAGACTTGGCTAGCTGGAAAGTCTACGTCTGAATCAAGATGTCGTCTAGATAAGGCGCCACTGCTATGCCCCGTGGTCTTAGAACAGCCAAAAGGGACCCTAGCACCTTTGTGAAAATTCTGGGAGCCGTGGCCAACCCGAAGGGAAGGGCCACGAACTGGTAATGCCTGTCCAGAAAGGCGAATCTGAGGAATTGATGATGATCTCTGTGAATAGGGATGTGTAGATACGCATCCTTTAAGTCCACGGTAGTCATATATTGACCCTCCTGGATCAACAGTAGAATAGTCCGAATAGTCTCCATCTTGAATGATGGAACTCTGAGGAATTTGTTTAGAATTTTGAGATCCAAGATTGGTCTGAAAGTTCCCTCTTTTTTGGGAACCACAAACAGGTTGGAGTAAAACCCTAGCCCTTGTTCCGCTTTTGGAACTGGGTGGATTACTCCCATGGTATGTAGGTCTTCTACACAGCGTAAGAACGCCTCTCTCTTTGTCTGGTTTGCAGACAATTGAGAAATGTGAAATCTCCCCCTTGGGGGAGAGTCTTTGAAGTCCATAAGATATCCCTGGGACACAATTTCTAAGGCCCAGGAATCGTGAACATCTCTTGCCCAAGCCTGAGCGAAGAGAAGAGAGTCTGCCCCCTACTAGATCCGGTCCCGGATCGGGGGCTACCCCTTCATGCTGTCTTAGAGGCAGCTGCAGGCTTCTTGGCCTGTTTACCCTTGTTCCAAGCCTGGTTAGGCCTCCAGACTGACTTGGATTGGGAAAAATTCCCCTCTTGCTTTGCAGCAGGGGAAGCTGAAGCGGGACCACCTTTGAAGTTCCGAAAGGAACGAAAATTATTTTGTTTGGTCCTCATTTTATTTGTTCTATCCTGAGGGAGGGCATGGTCTTTCCCTCCAGTGATGTCTGAAATAATCTCTTTCAGTGCAGGCCCGAATAGGGTCTTTCCTTTGAAAGGAATGTTCAAAAGTTTAGATTTTGATGACACATCAGCAGACCAGGACTTAAGCCATAATGCCCTGCGTGCTAAAATGGCAAAACCTGAAATCTTTGCCGCTAATTTAGCCAATTGAAAAGCGGCATCTGTAATGAAAGAATTAGCCAACTTAAGGGCCTTAATTCTGTCCATAATATCCTCTAATAGAGTCTCCATCTGAAGAGCCTCTTCTAGAGCCTCGAACCAGAAAGCAGCTGCAGTAGTTACAGGAACAATGCACGCAATAGGTTAGAGAAGAAAACCTTGATGAACAAAAATTTTCTTCAGGAGACCCTTTAATTTTTTATCCATAGCAACTTTGAAAGCACAACTATCTTCGATAGGTATAGTTGTACGCTTAGCTAGAGTAGAAATAGCTCCCTCCACCTTAGGAACTGTCTGCCACGAGTCCCGCATGGTGTCAGATATGGGAAACATTTTCTTAAAAACAGGAGGGGGAGCGAACGGAATACATGGTCTATCCCACTCCTTAGTAACAATATTCACAATCCTCTTAGGTACTGGAAAAACATCAGTGTAAACAGGAACCTTTAAGTATTTGTCCATTTTACACAATTTCTCTGGGACCACTATAGGGTCACAATCATCTGGAGTCGCTAATACCTCCCTGAGCAATAAGCGGAGGTGTTCAAGCTTAAATTTAAAGGCCGTCATATCAGAATCTGTCTGAGGGAGCGTCTTTCCTGAGTCAGAAATTTCTCCCTCAGATAACAAATCCCTTACACCTAACGTCAGAACATTGTGAGGGTATATCGGATACGGCTACTAAAGCGTCAGACGGCTCAGCATTTGTTCTTAACCCAGAGCTGTCACGCTTTCCTTGTAAACCAGGCAGTTTGGATAAAATCTCTGTGAGGGTTGTATTCATAACTGTGGCCATGTCTTATAAAGTAAATGAATTTGACTCACTAGAGGTACTAGGCGTCACTTGTGCGGGCGTTACTGGTTGTGACACTTGGGGAGAGCTAGATGTTAAACCCTCATTTCCTTCTGTCTGAGAATCATCTATTGCAATATTTTTAAGTGCTAAAATATGCTCTTTATAATTTATAGACATATCAGTGCAAGTGGCACACATTCTAAGAGGGGGTTCCACAATGGCTTCTAAACACATTAAACAAGGATTTTCCTTGGTGTCAGACATGTTAAACAGACTAGTAATGTAACAAGCAAGCTTGGAAAACACTTTAATCAAAGCAAATAACTACTGTGCCTATAAGAGAAAAAAAGCTGCACAAACTCTGCAAAACAGTGTAAAAAAGCAGTAAACTCAACGAAATTTTTTACAGTAGAATCATAAAGCCTTAGTAACTTTGCACAGCTATGCAAATAAACAATTAGCCCCTTAATGTAAAAACCGGATTGACAAAACGTCAAAAACCGGTAAAAAAAACGTTCAGCACCTTGCCACAGCTCTGCTGTGGCGCCTACCTGCCCTTTAGGAACGATTTGTGGGGGGGGAAAAACTTCTTTACAGCCCTCAAACACAGTAGGAACCTCTGGAGAAGCAGCTGGATGTCGCGGAGGAAAAGAAACTGCGCAACTGAGGGGCGTAAATAGGCCCCTCCCAAATCACTCGATGTTATGGGGCCTAAAAGAAACACAACAGAGTGTTTCTTAAACTAGCCATGTGGGTTAATAACCCTTAAACAAGCCGCAATGACCCCTTAAAGTCCCTCAAAAAACGTTATATTTGCATTTTTTATAAATAAACAAAAACGTTTTTTCCTATCAGTGTCACCAGTAACTAATGAGCCCTTTATGCAAGCTGGGATTCCTATTAAGTGTCTGAATACAGCTTACCCTTCCTTCATGGGGATATTGCCAGCCTTTTCTAGAATTAACACAGTCTGTCTAGAAAAAAATATACTGAACATACCTCAAAGCAGTGTAGTCTGCAAACCGTTCCCCCAACTGAAGTTTTCCTATACTCTTCAGCCCTTGTGAGAACAGCAGTGGATCTTAGTTACAAAGTGCTAAGATCATCATCCTCCTTGCAGAAATCTTCAACCCTTTTCTGCTAGAGAGTAAATAGTACACACCGGTACCATTTAAAATAAACTTTTGCTTGAGAAAATAAAAACTAACATTTGTCACCACACTCACTTTACCCTTCCTAGTACTTAGAGTAGGCAAAGAGAATGACTGGGGGGTGGAGCCAAGGGAGGAGCTATATAGACAGCTCTGCTGTGGGTGCTCTCTTTGCCACTTTCTGTAAGGAAGGAGAATATCCCACAAGTATGGATGAATCCATGGACTCGATACATCTTACAAGAGAAAAAGGAAATAAGATGCAGAGGTGCCTGAGGTTAAATTTAAAAATAACTCTTAAATTACCATGTCTAGAAAGAAATTTTTCAGGTAAGCATAAATTTTGTTTCCTTTCTTAAGACACAGATGAGAAAGCCGGAGCTTAACCTGGGTTCAAACCCATAACCTCCTGCTTCAGGAGCGGTGGAGCTCACCACTACACCACATCTCCCTGAAAATAAAATTTGAAAGCAGGCACAACCTCCAAGTTGTGAAACAAATGTTCTTCAGAAAAGAAGAACTATGACAAAGAGAAGGAACAATAATTTCCTGATTAAAATTTCTGTCCAAAACCATTTTAGGAAACATAGTACAAAGAACTGCCTCATCGGCATGAAAAAGATGAGACGAATCACAATGCAAACCTGAGAGATCCGACACTCTCCAAGCAGAAGAGAAAGCAATAAGAAAACCTTCCAAGATAACAACTTAATATCTATGGAAAGCAATGGCTGAACTGAGCTCTGGGTCTTGAGAAAGTCCGTACTAATCGGATGAAACGCGTAGACAGGAGGACAAAGGACAGCTTTACAGACTCTCTTCCGTACCTGCACAAGGAAGAATAAACTGCCACCGGAAGTGTTATTGCATCAGCGCCACTGACCTCCGTACACGCTGGGATACAACAGGAGCAGAAGGGGCGCCAGCAGTGGCGGAAAAGACTTTGGTGCAGCCGGAAAGATTACATATCAAAAGGCAATATTCTTACAGTTATCTTGTAAGTGCAAATTTGTTTGATAGCGCTAAACTCATAATTAAAGATTTTACCTTGAGTTGCGGTTGCGCTCTGTGTTTGTTTTTTCGTTTGCAGTATCGTTTGGGTTGGGCGCTCTATAGCGTCCAGCAACTTGGACAGCAGCACCGCATTCAAGACCAGTGTGAGGAGGAAGCCGGATTGTATCATACAGAGCACAGAACGTGGATATTTCTATCATACTCCTCGAGTCATTAAGGTAACATGAATTTTTGTATATTAGTTATGCACATATGTTTGTAATTTTAAGTGCATACGTAGGCATAAGTGTGAGATATACTCTAATATTTATTGTTACTATCAATATTTTAGTATAATTCTTTCTGCCTAGCAGCTCATCTTGATTTGTGCATTTAATTGAGTTTAAATAGGGAATCCATCAGATGTGCCTGGGGACTCAAGGATATTAATTTACGTACATCCGAGACCCAGCAGTTTTTTTTAGTCTGTTAGCGCAGTGTTAGGGAGTGAAGTGTTGAACTGAGCTCGCTGCAAAGTTAAGGTTTAAAAAAACACAGGCCTGAAACTGACCAAGGTCTGACAAAAAAATTGCATATTTGGTACGTCCACCAAATGCTATGCAGCAAAAAGGAAATGCAAAAATATTGACCCTTTCCTGTAGAGAAGACAAAATTCTAAGAATCCTGTCCCTACTCCAAGAGTAGCCCTGGATTCACACCAAGATATGAACGCAATATCTTAACGAAAATATTTCCGGTAACAGGCTTATAAGCCTGAATCAGGTCACAACGACCGACTCAGAAAACCATGCTTAGAGAGAACTAAGCATTTAAATCTCCAAGCAGACCGCTTCAGAGAAACAAAATTTAGATGAGAGAAGGGACCCTGATCATAAAGTCCTTACTCCAGTCTCCAAGGTGGAAGAGATGACATTTCCTCTAGGTCTGCATACCAGGCTCTGCAAGGCCACGCAGGGACAATTAGAATTAATCTCTCCTGTTTGAAACAAGTTAAGACTCGTAGGAGTGGGGCAAACGGAGGAAACAGGTATGCCAGCCTGAAAACCCAGGGAACCGCCAGAGCATCTATGAAAGTGGCCTGAGAATCTCTTTCAAACCAAACCTTTGCAGCTTGGCAATTTGCAGAGGCGTCATCAGATCCAACTCCGGCACCCCTGTTTGAGGTTTACGTTGGAGGACACCTATGAAAGTTCCCACTCCCCAGGAGGAAAACCCAGTTGTCCACTCCTGGAATGTGGATGACAGAGACAACAATTGAGCGCTTTCGCCTAATGAACAATCAAAGCCACCTCCTACAAGGCTAAGGAACTCTTGAGTTCCTCCCTGGTGGTTGGTGGAATTGTCCGACTGGAACCAAGCCAAGGAAAACATTGTAAAATGCTCTCAACTCCAAGACAATAAAGAGGAGAGCAGACACTGCGCCGTAAAAAGGCCCTGGACATTTTCCGAGCCCAGCAGGTTGGTGTCCGTGGTCACATCACCCAGGATTGTCTCTAGAAGCATGCGCCCCAAGACAGATACTCCTGATAAACCACTACGGGAGAGTCTCTTGTCGACTGTTCTAGATCTATCCTCTGAGACAGACCCGAATGTTCTCCAGTATATGGAAAATAGCAAAGGGATTGATGTCCATGATAACCATCAGGCCAATTCCCATCCTACATTGAATCACTGAAAAGTGAAGATAAAATCAACTGCAGCTAGAACCAACCTTCCAGATGTAAAATGGCTAAGCTATTCGCTGTTAGCCGGGCATGCAGAGAAAGGAAAAGGAATAAATCCTTGATAAACTGACCTCTGTTATAATCTTCTCCTAGATAGAGAATCTATTCAGCCAATAAAAAATCTCCCTTGTGGATGAAACTCTTCTCCACAATCATCTCCCATCCATGGGTAAGAAGATTGGACAAGACCTCTTGAAAGAGTTTGATCTAAGGCTGACAACTGAATCATATATTGTGCAGAAGAGCACCCTTGCAATACTCCAGGATCTAAAGGTCTTCCTAGGATGACAAGACAAACTTTAGAAGATCCGGAACAATGGGAACAATAAATACACATCCTTCAGGACTATGTTAGTTATGAACAGGCCCTCTTGAATCAAAGAAGAACCCGAGAAACTTGAGGAAAATACCTAGATCCCGTTCCCAGACTGGGACTGGAACTATCACTCCCAGAGAGGAAGGCCCAGAACCCAGTTCTAGGAATACCTCTCATCTTGGTTTTTTTCGGAGAATAGAGGAAAAAAGATAAAGCTGCAGATACCGCAAAGGGTACCTGAGCTGCAATTTCTGTAGGCAAATAACTCATTCAGGAGATTGAGAGGAACTGCAGGGCACTACATGTGACACCATAGAGGCTAGGGACATTTAGGGAGAAAACTGTGGCACAGCCTAAACAGCATCACCCGACAGATGCGAGACTAGTACATATCATTGAGAAAATAAAACTTAGAAAAATAATACTGTCACTTTAAGCATAAAGAGACATTAATAGCCGGATAAACCCAATCTCTATCATGGGGGGGAAAACTCCTGTTCCTATACTGTATAAAATATAGGCAATACCCAAAACCCTCTAACAGGAGAAAGGAGTTAATGGGGATCTGCATGCAAAAGATTTGTTAAGAAAAGTCCCCTGTTCCATCAATCTGCAATAACCTCTACCATAGAAGAAAACTTGCAAAGTAGAAAAACATCAAATCAGCATGCATAAACATGAATTCCAATTAGCATCCAGCTAAATAAAGTCCTTTATTGTTTTATTTTAAAAAGAATATACACTGTGGGACTTCACGGTCACATAAAACATATATAATTTAAAAACACCTTGATAACTTTAAACAGGCTTTGTTCTTTTTATTTTAACATTATTTGAGGCAACTTAAAGGGACATTATACACATTTTTCTTTTGCATAAATGTTTTGTAGATGATCTATTTACATAGCCCATAAAGTTTTTTTTGTTGTTTTTTTTTAAATGTATAGTTTTGCTTATTTTAAAACATTGCTCTTTTCAGACTCCTAACCAAGCACCAAAGTTTTATGAGAATACCGTCAGCTACCTTCTCCAGCTTGCTCCTGTTTGTGTAAAGGGTCTTTTCATATGCAAAAGAAGGGGGAGGTGGGAGTGTCTTATTTCCCACTTGCAGTGGGCTTTCCAGCTACCTTTTCAACAGAGCTAAACTGAGAGCTTCTAAGTACGTTTTTAAACAGTTTTATACTGGATTTTTATATCCGTATCTGTGCATCTTATTCTTTATAGTAGTGTCTATTACATGCAGTTATATGAAAATGAGTGTATACTGTCCATTTAAAAGCATAATTTCACATGTACATTATTATATAGGTAAATATGAAACTGATAATTGAAACCTATATCAGATACTGTCTGCCTACATATGCAAACAGGATTCAGAGAAAAACATTGCAGCCCTAAAATATTCTTAGCGAGATAAAGACAAGGCTATCAGAACACACTAACCCCACCGCTCCATTCTCAATCTGAAAACACGGCGGGTCACATGAGCGCAACTATTCACACAGAAATGGCGCCGCTGCCTTCTTTACTAACCAAGGAGGAGGCGGGGCCATACAGGGCACGAGTACCATACAGGGCTAAAAATAGAAAACCGAAGAAAAATTAAGTCTTCATTACTACCGCCACAACAGTAGAAGGCTCTTTAGTCCAGCGCCATGAATGATTATAATAAAGCGCTGTAAGCCGATAAAACTTAAGACCCACCAGGCTGATAAATTAAAAAACAAGCCCCCTTATTAAAAACACAAGTCTCCACAGTGCAGCAGAAAAACAAATCATGCTTAACTGATAATTTAATTTCCATCTGTATGAGGAGAGTCTACGGCTTCATTCCTTACTTGTGGAAATACAGAACCTGGCCACCAGGAGGAGGCATAGACACCCCAGCCAAAGGCTTAAATACCTCCCCCCACTCCCCCAGTCATTCTGCCGAGGGAACAAGGAACAGTAGGATAAATATGGTATAAATGGTGCCAGAAGAACATACATTTCGGTCCGCCCAACGGGGAAAACAGGTGGGGGCCTTGGACTCCCCTTAAACAGATGGAAATGAAATTATCTAGTAAGCATAATTTATATTAAGATGGAAAACATGAGGAGAGTCCACGGCTTCATTCCTTACTTATGGGAAACATATACCGAAGCTCTAGAGGACACTAAATGAAAACAGGAGGGTAAAAGGAGAGGCGGACCCTATTCTGAGGGCACCACAGCCTGCAATACCATTCTCCCAAAAGCAGCTTCAGCCAAAGCAAACACGTCAAATTTGTAAAATTATGAAAAAGTATGTAAGGAGGACCAGGTAGCTGCCCTACAAATCTGCTCCATAGAGGCCTCATTTTTGAAGGCCCAAGAAGAAGCCACAGCTCTAGTTGTATAAACCGTAAACCTCTGAGGAGGCTTATGTCCCGCTGTCTTATATGTTAAGCGGATAATGCTCCTCAACCAAAAAGATAGGGCAGTGGCAGAAGCCTTCTGCGCTTCCCAGAATAGACAAACAATGCCGAAGTACGTCATGTCAGTATATAGCAGGGTTACAATACAATTTATTTAATCATTATTCTTTAAAATAACTTCCAATTAAAATGCATATACGAAACAATTAAAATCAATATTTATTCCTAAATTCTTTAAAATTAAAGTTATAAACACAAATTTATAAAAACCAGATTATGAATCAAATGATACACACTTAAACTGTTAGTTCTATACAAAGATCATAAAAAAAATATACCTTTAAATTTACTTTATTCACAATGAATCGCATTAAAATATCACAATAAAATACCAGAATATGGACCGCTAACTTTAACAGTGCCTAGTTAAATATTATAACAAGATACTTTAACAGCCAATTTCATGCCAATTTATCCGAGTTGAAATAAAAGAAAATTTATGCTTATCTGATAAATTTATTTCTTTTACAATATGACGAGTCCACGGATTTCATCCTTACTTATGGGATTACGCCTCCTGGTCAGCAGGAGGTGGCAGAGCACCACAGCAGAGCTGTATATATATAGCTCCTCCCATCCCTCCCACTCCAGTCTATCGACCGAAGTTAGGAAGAGAAAGGAAAAGCCAAGGTGCAGAGGTGACTGAAGTTTAACAAAAATAAAGACCTGTCTTAGAAAAATGACAGGGTGGGCCGTGGACTCGTCATATCATAAAAGAAATAAATTTATCAGGTAAGCATAAATTTCCTTTTCTTTTACAAGATATGACGAGTCCACGGATTTCATCCTTACTTATGGGATACAATACCAAAGCTATAGGACACGGATGAAAGGGAGGGACAAGGGAGGGACAAGACAGGAACCTAAATGGAAGGCACCACTGCTTAAAGAACCTTTCTCCCAAAAACAGCCTCGGACGAGGCAAAAGTATCAAATAAAATTTGGAAAAAGTGTGAACAGACGACCAAGTTGCAATGAAGCATCATTTTTAAATGCCCACGAGGAAGCCAAAGCCCTAGTAGAATAAGACTTAATTCTTTCAGGAGGCTGCTGTCCAGCAGTTTCATATGCAAAACGGATGATACTCTTCAGCCAAAAAGAAAGAAAGGTAGCCGTAGCTTTCTGGCCCCTACGTTTTCCAGAAAAAAACAACAAATAATGAAGATTGACGAAAATATTTAGTCGCCTGCAAGTAAAACTTCAGGGCACGGACCACGTCCAAGTTATGTAACAGACGCTCCTTCTTAGAAGGATTAGGACACAAGGAAGGAACAACAATTTCCTGATTAATATCCTTATTAGAAACAACCTTAGGAAGGAAACCAGGTTTGGTACGTAACACCACCTTATCACAATGGAAAATAAGATAAGGAGAATCACATTGTAAATCTGAAAGCTCAGAAACTCTGCGAGCAGAAGAAATAGCAACCAAAAATAAAGCTTTCCAAGATAACAACTTAATATCTATGGAATGCATAGGTTCAAACGGAACCCCTTGAAGAACATTAAGAACTAAATTCAAACTCCAAGGAGGAGCAATTGGTCTAACCACAGGCCTGATTCTAGTCAGAGCCTGACAAAAAGATTGAACATCTGGAACATTTGCCAGACGTTTGTGTAGCAAAATAGACAAAGCAGAAATCTGTCCCTTTAAAGGGACAGTATACACTTATTTTTATATAACTGCATGTAATAGACACTATTATAAAGAATAAGATGCACAGATACTGATCTAAAAATCCAGTATAAAACTGTTTAAAAACTTACTTAGAAGCTCACAGTTTAGCTCTGTTGAAAAGGTAGCTGGAAAGCCCACTGCAAGTGGGAAATATCAGACACTCCCCCCTCCCCCTTCTTTTGCATATGAAAAGACCCTTTACACAAACAGGAGCAAGCTGGAGAAGGTAGCTGACGGTATTCACATAAAACTTTGGGGCTTGGTTAGGAGTCTGAAAATCAGAGCAATGTTATTTAAAAATAAGCAAAACTATACATTAAAAAAAAACAACTTGATGGGCTATATAAATAGATCATCTACAAAACATTTATGCAAATAAAAAATTAGTGTATAATGGCCCTTTAAGGAACTCAATGACAACACTGTCTCCAATCCTTCTTGGAGAAAAGATAAAATCCGGGGAATCCTAACCCTACTCCATGAGTAGCCCTTGGATTCGCACCAATAAAGATATTTACGAATCAGAGAACCCTCGCTTAGATAAAATCAAGCGTTCAATCTCCAAGCAGTCAGCTGCAGAGAAACTAGATTCGGATGATGGAAGGGTCCCTGAATGAGAAGGTCCTGCCTCAATGGAAGCTTCCACGGTGGCAGAGAGGACATGTCCACCAGATCGGCATACCAAGTCCTGCAAGGCCACTCAGGAGCAAGGAGAATCACTGAAGCCCTCTCCTGTCTGACCCGAGCAATCACCCGGGGCAAGGAGAGCAAACGGTGGAAACACATAAGCTAGGTTGAACGACCAATGCACTGCCAAGGCATCTATCAGTTCGGTCTGAGGACCCCTGGGCCTGGATCCGTATCTCGGGAGCTTGGCATTCTAACGAGATGCCATAAGATCCAGCTCCGGTCTGCCCCATCTGAGAATCAGGGTGGCAAAGACCTCCAGATGGAGTTCCCATTCCCTCAGAGGAAACGTCTGTCTGCTCAAAAAATCCCCTTCCCAATTATCTACTCCCGGGATATGGATCGCTGACAGGCAACAATAATGGGTCTCATTTTGGATACTTCTGTCATCGCTAGGGAACTTCCTGTTCCCCCTTGAGGATCGATGTAAACCACAGAAGTCATATTGTCCGACTGGAACTCGACAAGATTGACCGCAGCTAACCGAAGTCAGGCCAGAAGTGCAATGAGTCGCTCTCAGTTCTAGAATGTTTATAGGGAGAACCGACTGAGACCAAAGACCCCTGAGCCCTCAAGGAGTTCCAGACAGCCCAACACCCCAGAAGGCTGGTGTCTGTTGCCCCAATTTCCCAAGCCGGCCTGCAAAAGCAGGTTCCCTGGGATAGATGATTCAGAGATAACCACTGAAGAGAATCCCTTGTCTCCTGATCTAGAGTTATCAGAGGAGACAGGTCTGCATAATCCCTGTTCCATCACCTGAGCATACTTAGTTGTAAAGGTCTGAGATGGAACCGAGCAAACTGGGATGATATCCATAGTCGCCACCATCAGCCCAATTACCTTCATACATTGATCCGAAAGTCGGAGAGTGGACTGAAGGGCACGACAGGCATGTAACAACTTAGTTTGTCTGACCTCTGTAAGAAAAAATTCTTAGACAGGGAATCTATTATGGTCCCTAGAAAGGTCACCATTGTACTTGGAAACGAGGAGCCTTTTTTTTTTTTTAGATTTTTCGACCACCCATGAGTACACAGGAAGGATAATACCAGGGTAGAATGAGATCTGGCTTGTTAAAACGATGGCGCTTGAGCTAGAATGTCTTCCAGAGACGGGCGCCACTCGAATGCCCTGCGGTCTAAGAACCGCCCAAAGAGATCCCAGCCCCTTTGTAAATATTCTCGGAGCAGTGGCAAGACCTAAAGGTAAGGCCATGAACAGAAGTGTTTGCTAAAATTCAAACCTTAGAAACTTGGAATGGTCCCTGTGAATGGGAACATGTAGGAATGCATCCTTTAGATCCACTGACCTTCTTAAATCAGTGGTAGAATGAAACGTGTAGTTTCCATCGTGAGCACGGAACTCTAGAAATTTGTGTAGACTCTTGAGGTCCAAAATTGGTCTGAAGGTTCCCTCTTTTTCGGGAACCACAAACAGATATGAGTAAAAAATCCTGACCCTGTTCCTGTGCTGGAACAGGAACGATCACTCTATGCAACTTAGAACGTCTCTCCTTGCATCTGATCTGCAGATAATCTAGAAGGAAGGAACCTGCTGATAGGGGAAAAATCTTTGAATTCAAATTTATACCCCTGGAACAATCTCAGGCTTCTTGGTTTGCTTGGGTTTCCAAGAAAGGTTGGGCCTCCATGCAAACTTAGTTTATTCCTGCTTAGCGGAGAAAGAGGAAACAATTCCTGAGTAATGCCGAAAGGACCGAAAATTACTCTGTCTTCCCTCAAGTTTAATCATCTTATTGCGGGAGAAGATGGCCCTTACCTCTCAAGATAACAAAAATGATCCCCTGCAGAGCAAGTCCGAACAAGGTCTTACCCTTGTAAGAAATAAGAATAAGAGTAATCTAGATAGTAGACACATCCACGGACCCAGGCCATAGCCATAAGGCCCTGCGGGCTAGAACCCGAACTCTTATTTGCCAGTTGAAGACCTGCAAATAAGCGTCTGTAATAAAGGCAGAAGTAAGCTTCAAAATGTGTTTCATGCCCCTTTATAAGTAATGGGTACTTGGAAGCGCGGCTAATCACCCCTAAAGGTCTCAAGACGCTGCTCATTTTATCAACCCCGGAAGGATGAAAGGCTGAGTATACCCTGCCGGGGATCGAACCTGCAACCCTTGGGATGCCCCAGAGCTGAGCTATCTGTCCCCAAGTTACATAGGAACGATACTGTTTCTGTAGAAAAACAACCCCACTCCTGTGTGCGTTTGATCCATCCTTAGTCACAAAAGATGAACACGCAACCAGCCAAAATACATGTATTCATAAGGAACCCAGCACAAAACGTTACTGTCTCTTTAAATCTAAAAGTAACTCATTTCTGTGTTATAGTGTACCATTCTACTTCACAAAGGATGAAGTAACCATAAACAGCCGTAAACCTATAAAGAAAGCTTACACAGAAAGCAGTTACTATCACTTTTAACGTCTCTTATATAATCTATTAGAACCTTCTAAATGTAGATCATTCAGCCTTTGACATGTGGGGCAACAGGGGGGACCATGAGGATACACCGGCTGGCTTTGCTTGAAATAGTCATTACGATGTACATAAATCAACCATGTCCTGCGCCCACAACTCCATATGCAAGGAACCGCATGGGAGGCAGAAACATACTTTATGTGTGCACATATTTAAATATTAAACAGCAAATACATTAAACGGCTGAAAGGCAGCAAATAAAAAAGTTACTGTCTCTTAACCACAGAAAAAGAACGTTATTTTATATGTGCTACTGTCTCTTTAAAAATAAAAATGAAAAGATTTATTTTCTAGTTTGCAAAAGGGAAATACTGCCGCACTCAAGCAACAGATCAACCACTGACATTCTAAATAATAAAATGTCCAGGTAGAGCGTCATGTTTATATCAACATGACCTTAGTTACAAACAAAACCAGGAGAGGTTATATACAATGTGCGATACTGACTTGAGCGTGATATAGACTCATCCTTAGCCACTGCAACGCTCTACCCTCCGGTATCTAATGGAGGAAGGTATCGCAACTATGCAGAGATAACTCCGCCCCTCTTGTTACTAACATCTTTAGTCAACTTCCCCTCCCGGTCGCCATTGTTACTAAACGACCGGGAGTAAAAGAACAAGCTGCTGGCTCATGCCTAGAGCCCAACTCATAGCACAGTGTCCCTTTGCAGTCACGTGTCCCCTATATTTATACTGACAATAGCCGCAGAGAACAAAGTGCGCATCATAATAGAAAATGGCCACAAGGCTACGCCCATCGTGGGCGTATTAACCTGCAGTTCCCGGTCTTTCTATAAGTATAATTGATTTAACAACTACGTCACCGGGAAACGACAGCTGTAAACGAAACTCTGGTACTGCTTCAGTATTGGTTTTCCCACTGAAAATAAAGTACCCACAGCTCGAGTGATCCCCCAAGGAAAAAGCGAGCTCCTTAGCCCATCAAGTGTGCATCAAACTAACACTCCCTGATGCTAATAAAAACGGATAATCAGATAAGAGGTAATCAAAGCGCCAAAAACCAAATGGCCGGGTCTGGGATATATAAAATTATGTACGTTTATTTAAACATATAAAAGTTAACATTACGTTAAACCTTAAAAACAAAATAAATAAATAATCAAGGATCCAAGATTTTACAATAAGTTAAAATCACAAAATAAAAACAATTATTTCTTTGGTAATTTGTATATATTAGAAAAATTGGAATTGCTAGCGGTGTAATGTAGCCTGATGTATAAGTGGACAATTTAGTTAGAGAGACACTCCTTTTATTGTGGTCTGTCTAATGGTGACTAAATGTCTTGCATCATGTGGTAGTTTTTAACGTGTGTTTTCTAATTCCTTAATGTGAGTGAAGAGTACCCAATGGTACTAATGATATATTGAAAATATATAAAAAGTGAAGTGTTTAAATAATTTCTTAAAAAATGTTGATAAACAAATGTTGAAAAACAAAAGATATTCAGAGAACAAGGTGAACAAACAATAATCCAAATGCTGTGTGAACAAACTTATACTCAATTGGTAGAAAATCACAGTAAAGGTGGTCAAAGTCAGTGTTGATGTGAACACAAACGTGAAAAAAATATAAAAAAAGAGAATAAAAATGAATAAAAAATATATATATGCAAAAAATAGTCCTGATAAGATGTGAACAATCACGTATCCATAAAATTGTCAGTTTAGGATGAAAGTGTGTACTTGTTATTTCTCCCAAATGGAGTGTAGAAAGTTATCTCCCAGTGTTCTTCTCGCCAGTGTGGGGTGCAATCTGTCTTCTAGGTGGTGACCCAAGCAGTCAATGTAATTTTCAGCAATATTCTATTCTTTTCTGCCAACAACAAAAAACAATAATAGTGCAGATGGTTTTAAACAAAATAATCCTACCAGAGTGTCACTTACCAGTCGACGCGTTTCTGTCATACACTAACCTTTCTCAAGACTGGTTTTTCTTATTCTTTGGGGTCTTTTTATACCCTGTTTAATTAACATTCTCGTAATACCGGAAGTAGTAGTTACCACTTCCGGTTTGCGTTACGCTTATCTTTTTCTTATTTTGCTATGATGTTTCGTTTGGTTTAACTTGTTTTTTGTGTGCTTAGTTGGTTATACTTTGGGGCTTTTATGATGTCTATTTTGGGGCTATTTTTTCTTATGTATTTTCCCTTTGAACTTCCGTTCCTTTCATTGCCTCATTAGTCAAATTTTGAGGTGTGTCCAAGATACTCGCTCCCATTGGCCATTAGTAAAGTTTGGGTGATACCTCATTGGTCAAATTTTGAGGTGTGTTCCATATAGTCATCCCTATTGGTTTTGTTAGATGTTGTAGAAGTATGTTTGTTTATCAAGCCCAGATAATATTATGTCATCTATATAACGGCGATAGAGAACCAGGTCCGTGCCCGCGGGACATGATTCCCAAAATATTTCTTCCCATTTTGCCATGTATAAATTGGCATAGCTGGGCGCGAATCTGGTCCCTAATACTAATTTGGAGAGGAACACAAGAAGATTTGGAATACACCTTCAAAGTGATGAACCAAAATGATCTTAATCTACGCTTCACATACGAACACAGTCAAAAATCTCTTACTTACCTTGATTTGGAAATAGAAATAAACGACAATACTATCAAAACATCGACTCATTTCAAAAAGGTGGACAGTAACAACTACGTCCACCAAACCAGTTGTCATCATAGAAATTGGAAAGCGAACATCCCAAAGGGACAACTTCTAAGGATGAGAAAAAATTGCTCAGACCAACAAAAATGGGAAGAACAAGCCCAGATAATCGAGGCTAAATTCCTAGAGAGAGGTTACAATGAAAACCATCTGGACCAGAAGATAGAAGAGATCCGAAAAATTGAAAGAAAGGAATTAACCAAGTATAAAGACAGGACCAGGGTGACTAATGACAACGAGACCCTTGATGTGCCACTAATAACAGAATACAGTGAGAATCGTCGCATTATCGAAGACATCTTTAAGAAGCATTGGAACATACTGAGGGATGATGACATCCTTGGAGAAAGGTTACCCCAAAGACCAAAATTTGTATACAGAAGAACTAGCAATCTGAAGAACAAATTAGCACCAAGCATAAAGAAAGTCAAACAATTGGAAATAGACACATTTGGGAAAGTAATAAAAGGTTTTTTCCCCTGTCATACATGTAAGGCATGCAAATGTGGCAAAAAAATCAACAGAATTCCAATCATATAACAACAAAGACAAATATAAGATCAACGACCTAATACGGTGCCAAGATAAAAACGTAGTGTATCTACTCCAATGCCCATGTGGTCTCCAGTACGTGGGACAAACGTCCAGGGCACTGAGTGATAGGATACGCGAACATCTGCTGTGTATCGAGAAACTCAAGAAACAGCATTGTACAAACACTTCTTGGAAAAACATCCTGGAGACACTAAAGCTTTGACCTACATAGGAATACATAAAGTATCAAAGAACTGGCGAGGAGGTAACCAAGAAAAAAAAGACTACTCACTGAAGAGTCAAAATGGATCTTTCGTCTGGATTCCCTCTACCCAAGAGGTTTGAACAACAAAGAGGATTTGTCCCACTTACTGAATCTGAATTGACTTCTGGTTTAAATTAACCAACACTGTGGAAAAATACCAAAATAACTCACAAGAAGAAAGATCTCATGAAAATAACAACAAAAATAATTCTCATTTTGAGGAGACTTTAAAAACCGTTTCATCTTGAAATCCAAGTAAGAGAATTTGACTACCCGTTGGAAATGTCATCTTGAGACTGAATAAGAGACTAAAAAACTAAAAAATAAATTTTCCCACCAAAGGAACTATAACCAAAGAAATAACACTCAAGAACAATCTTGAAAAATATCCCACAAAAGCCTGAAAAAAAGAAAAAAATGAAATAACGGACAAATATAAATTTGAACCGATGTGAAAACTCTCCCCTGACTCGACTCTGACTCATCTTAAGAAATGCCCAGTCAGTTATTTGGTCCTATACTAGAAGTACTAGCGAAATATATTAAACTAAAAGCTATCTAGTCATATTATAAATTGAATATCAACAACATAGTATGAATTACACTTCAAATTCATCTATAGCTAACAGCTAAATACTCTGCCCAATAGTAGCACCTATAGTAATATCAAAGACTGACCAAAACATTCGATCACACTTTCACTCCATTAAGACAGACAAGTAACAGGAATCTAACATCGTAAGCACATATCCTCCATAAAGTAGCACCAACTTTAGAATAGTACACACAAACTCTAAAATGCTTGACTAAACCTTAGTAGACCGAAGATAAATTTAAAGAATGACCAAATAAAAAGGTCATAAGAGTAGAAAGCAACAACCCCTCCATCTCTAATCTTATCCACGTCCTAAAGGCAAACCTAACCCCTATAGGGTATAAGGGTAGAAGGAGATATCTTCTCCAATTCCACATTATAAACATATGAAGGGAACAAAAAGCAATCAACATTATAGAACAATCAAGCTATAGTATCTATTAGGAAAGACTTGTTTCACGGAGTAACCTGGAAAGTCTAAGGGTTGGATGATCAGAGAGAGGTTTTTTAAGATCCAAAAAACCGGCATGTGCATAATGAATGCACAATTCTTATCACTTTTAGAAGAAAAATCGTAACTCTTACAATGAAAAAATCGAACAAAACCTGTGAATGAAAAGGTTCTGAAAAAGAGTAAACTATAACTGGCTTTAAAAATATTTTTTAACAAAACGAAAAAGTCATGTATTTGCATAACGCTAAAGCTATACAGTGCTAATATATAGCGGCTAAATGGAACTATCTACAAATTGTAAATGAATAGAAGAAAAAACTCATAATTTAGATCGTGAACTACTAGACCTTAGAAATAAGTTCACTAAATATCAACACGAATAGCAAGTCTAAGCAGACATTGCCAGTTTCCATTGGCTGACACGCTCAAAAAATAAACAAAAGAACACAACTGATACGATAAACAAACATACTTCTACAACATCTAACAAAACCAATAGGGATGACTATATGGAACACACCTCAAAATTTGACCAATGAGGTATCACCCAAACTTTACTAATGGCCAATGGGAGCGAGTATCTTGGACACACCTCAAAATTTGACTAATGAGGCAATGAAAGGAACGGAAGTTCAAAGGGAAAATACATAAGAAAAAATAGCCCCAAAATAGACATCATAAAAGCCCCAAAGTATAACCAACTAAGCACACAAAAAACAAGTTAAACCAAACGAAACATCATAGCAAAATAAGAAAAAGATAAGCGTAACGCAAACCGGAAGTGGTAACTACTACTTCCGGTATTACGAGAATGTTAAACAGGGTATAAAAAGACCCCAAAGAATAAGAAAAACCAGTCTTGAGAAAGGTTAGTGTATGACCGAAACGTGTCGACTGGTAAGTGACACTCTGGTAGGATTATTTTGTTTAAAACCATCTGCACTATTATTGTTTTTTGTTGTTGGCAGAAAAGAATAGAATATTGCTGAAAATTACATTGACCGCTTGGGTCACCACCTAGAAGACAGATTGCACCCCACACTGGCGAGAAGAACACTGGGAGATAACTTTCTACACTCCATTTGGGAGAAATAACAAGTACACACTTTCATCCTAAACTGACAATTTTATGGATACGTGATTGTTCACATCTTATCAGGACTATTTTTTGCATATATATATTTTTTATTCATTTTTATTCTCTTTTTTTTATATTTTTTTCACGTTTGTGTTCACATCAACACTGACTTTGACCACCTTTACTGTGATTTTCTACCAATTATTGAGTATAAGTTTGTTCACACAGCATTTGGATTATTGTTTGTTCACCTTGTTCTCTGAATATCTTTTGTTTTTCAACATTTGTTTATCAACATTTTTTAAGAAATTATTTAAACACTTCACTTTTTATATATTTTCAATATATCATTAGTACCATTGGGTACTCTTCACTCACATTAAGGAATTAGAAAACACACGTTAAAAACTACCACATGATGCAAGACATTTAGTCACCATTAGACAGACCACAATAAAAGGAGTGTCTCTCTAACTAAATTGTCCACTTATACATCAGGCAACATTACACCGCTAGCAATTCCAATTTTTCTAATATATACAAATTACCAAAGAAATAATTGTTTTTATTTTGTGATTTTAACTTATTGTAAAATCTTGGATCCTTGATTATTTATTTATTTTGTTTTTAAGGTTTAACGTAATGTTAACTTTTATATGTTTAAATAAACGTACATAATTTTATATATCCCAGACCCGGCCATTTGGTTTTTGGCGCTTTGATTACCTCTTATCTGATTATCCATATCTTTTTGACCGCTAGGAGTCAACTGATTAGAGCAAAGGGTCTTTGGCAATTGGCGCTTAGTGTAAACTTAGCAGCTAATAAAAACGGACTAATAGTCTTAGACTGAGTTAAAAGGCCAACGGAGCCGTCAGAAAAAACATGGGGGCAAGTTTTCTACTGTGTCTGTCTCCACAACACAGCCCAATGAAAATAACAGTGCAATAAGTATAATAAAAAGATACAGCTGTCCGTATCTAATACCAGCCTGCTGCACATCGTCCTGTAGCCCATGCTAAGGAAATACTGTCGGAAAGTTCTCTCCTTTAGAATACAGGAGTTCTTACCATTAAGTACAGTGCTCCACTTCTCTGAGATCTATGACCCAGAATAAAAAGTTAGCACTTGCCTCAAAAACTGTGCAACAGCATGGCAATCCATCAAGTTTTCAGAGGTCCTCTCCCTCCCATAGCCCTGTGGAATAAGATAAGCGCGAGTTAAAAGTGCTCAAGCTATCTGTATTTAGGGCAACAAATATGTATAGGAGGCGCAGTGAGAATAAAATCTCACCAGTTCCTATTGCCTTAAAGCCACCAGATGCTTCTCTTTTTTATTACTGAAGAGATTGATCTGGCCTAGGCTACACCCCAGCACAAAGCAGTACTCAGGGGCACTACTTTAAAAATAATAAACTCATGATTAAAGAATCTAAACATCTCACTTTACCTCTTCCTATCACTAACACAAGCAAAGAGAATGACTGGGGTGGGAGGGAAGGGAGGATATATATATATCTCTGCTGTGGTGCTCTTTGCCTCCTCCTGCTGACCAGGAGGCGTAATCCCATAAGTAAGGATGAAATCCGTGGACTCGTCATATCTTGTAAAAGAAATCTTATTTAGCTACAATATGGCAAATTCTAAAATATATAGTTGCAAATATAAATTACTTAGCACTAAATATGACTAGTTTTAAACTACACAGGACTATGAACACAAGCTTAAAATACAAAGTATGCTCTTTAAATGTATCAGCTGTTATCCAACTATAGCCTTAGAATGCCCTTGATTTAAAAATGATATATATTTAACAATTTCTTATAATTTACCAGGTCACCAGTTTGAGAATTCAGTTAATATCCAAATAGGTCTATTGTCATGTTTTAGGAGAATTATGCCCATTTGTAAGAGAATTAATCTTGATAGTGTCTTATCCACAAAGAATGTCCCAATGTATTTGGCTTACAGAAAACTGTTTGCACACTGGTCTCTCTATAATAAAAAATGGCAACAGCAGGATTGCAAACAGTCACCACCCAAAATGTTTCAACCAATACCCTTTTCTCTCAGTGCAGGGAGCTTTTGTTTGAGACAAAATTCCTCCCCATGTCTTAATCATTCGATAGATTTGGATACACTTTTCTCTGATTGGCTACTGGGGAATTAACAGCCAAATGTCGGTTGTAATTCTGGATTTAGGCCATTGGGGGCAGCAGACAAGACCGTTTAATTTTCAACACTGCTATACAGTTTGTAAAAATATATATATATGAATCTATATCAATGTATATTTATTGTATTCACTATTTCTTGCCTCAGCAAACAATCAAACAGATCATTTCATATTCATTTATGTGTACCTATTTAATAGTTGAGATATATATTTAATGTTCGAAAACTATATATACGATTTGTCCAAACTTCGAATCCTTAGGACTTGATTCTTAGGTTTTCAGCTTCCCATATTACCCTTCTTAGGCATACACAATCAACCAGATTCATGTGTTCATATTTAATATGTTGTCTGAATACATATATATTCATTTGAGTATCTTAAACTACATGAAAATTAGGCACAATTTCTTTATCTGAGATCTAGTTTCCCATGTCATACAGAGACTTGAAATGCCAGCTTGTCTGGGATATGTATATTGGGGGCTTAGAATGGGACAATCACCTATTTGCTAAGGGCTATTTCCTCTGAGTATGTTTGTACATTCCACTATATTTACAGACTGAGCAAAAAATCTTTACACAGGCCTCCTTTGAAATGGATAATTGGGACATTCTGGCTTGTAATGTGTATTCTAGTAACAGCAGGTGGCCTGTGTCATACTGAGATTTTACAGATGTGAGTTCCTTTGTTCTCTTATGTTCTGCTAATCAGGAAAAAGGGGGGAGGGGGCCATAGTGAGACTAATTCATATCAAATTAGATTTTTGCTAAAATTAAATATTAGATTCTATGATGTATCTGTAGTTTATTGAAGGTTACTTCACAGATACCCTGACAGTCAAAATTCAAAATTTCAAAGCTCGAACTAAATCCAAATTATGAAGTAATCGTTCCTTCAAATAAGGATTAGTTCACATTGCAAGGCCACCATCTCAGAGACTCTGCGTGCTGAAGAAAACATAATTTATGCTTACCTGATAAATTCCTTTCTTCTGTAGTGTGATCAGTCCACGGGTCATCATTACTTCTGGGATATTACTCCTCCCCAACAGGAAGTGCAAGAGGATTCACCCAGCAGAGCTGCATATAGCTCCTCCCCTCTACGTCACTCCCAGTCATTCGACCAAGGACCAACGAGAAAGGAAAAGCCAAGGGTGAAGTGGTGAGTGGAGTATAAATTAAAAAATATTTACCTGCCTTAAAAACAGGGCGGGCCGTGGACTGATCACACTACAGAAGAAAGGAATTTATCAGGTAAGCATAAATTATGTTTTCTTCTGTTAAGTGTGATCAGTCCACGGGTCATCATTACTTCTGGGATACCAATACCAAAGCAAAAGTACACTGATGACGGGAGGGATAGGCAGACTCTTTATACAGAAGGAACCACTGCCTGAAGAACCTTTCTCCCAAAAATAGCCTCCGATGAAGCAAAAGTGTCAAATTTGTAAAATTTGGAAAAAGTATGAAGCGAAGACCAAGTTGCAGCCTTGCAAATCTGTTCAACAGAGGCCTCATTCTTGAAGGCCTAAGTGGAAGCCACAGCTCTAGTAGAATGAGCTGTAATTCTTTCAGGAGGCTGCTGTCCAGCAGTCTCATAAGCTAAACGAATTATGCTACGAAGCCAAAAAGAAAGAGAGGTAGCGGAAGCTTTTTGACCTCTCCTCTGCCCAGAGTAAATGACAAACAGAGAAGACGTTTGTCGAAATTCCTTAGTTGCCTGTAAGTAAAATTTTAGAGCACGGACTACATCCAGGTTGTGCAGTAGACGTTCCTTCTTTGAAGAAGGATTTGGGCATAAAGAAGGAACAACAATCTCTTGATTGATATTCCTGTTAGTAACTACCTTAGGTAAGAACCCAGGTTTAGTACGCAGGACTACCTTATCCGAATGAAAAATCAAATAAGGAGAATCACAATGTAAGGCTGATAATTCAGAGACTCTTCGAGCCGAGGAAATAGCCATTAAAAATAGAACTTTCGAAGATAACAACTTTATATCAATGGAATGAAGGGGTTCAAACGGAACGCCCTGTAAAACATTAAGAACAAGGTTTAAACTCCATGGTGGAGCAACAGTTTTAAACACAGGCTTAATTCTGGCCAAAGCCTGACAAAAAGCCTGGACGTCAGGAACTTCTGACAGACGTTTGTGTAACAGAATGGACAGAGCTGAGATCTGTCCCTTTAATGAACTAGCAGATAAACCCTTTTCTAAACCTTCTTGTAGAAAAGACAATATCCTAGGAATCCTAACCTTACTCCAAGAGTAACCTTTGGATTCACACCAATATAGGTATTTACGCCATATCTTATGGTAAATCTTTCTGGTAACAGGTTTCCTAGCCTGTATTAAGGTATCAATAACTGACTCAGAAAATCCACGTCTTGATAAAATCAAGCGTTCAATTTCCAAGCAGTCAGCTTCAGAGAAGTTAGATTTTGATGTTTGAAGGGACCCTGTATCAGAAGGTCCTGTTTCAGAGGTAGAGACCAAGGTGGACAGGATGACATGTCCACCAGGTCTGCATACCAAGTCCTGCGTGGCCACGCAGGTGCTATTAGAATCACTGATGCTCTCTCTTGTTTGATTCTGGCAATCAATCGAGGAAGCAACGGGAAGGGTGGAAACACGTAAGCCATCCTGAAGTCCCAAGGTGCTGTCAGAGCATCTATCAGGACTGCTCCTGGATCCCTGGATCTGGACCCGTAACGAGGAAGCTTGGCGTTCTGTCGAGACGCCATGAGATCTATCTCTGGTTTGCCCCAACGTCGAAGTATTTGGGCAAAGACCTCCGGATGAAGTTCCCACTCCCCCGGATGAAAAGTCTGACGACTTAAGAAATCCGCCTCCCAGTTCTCCACTCCCGGGATGTGGATTGCTGACAGGTGGCAAGAGTGAGACTCTGCCCAGCAAATTATCTTTGATACTTCCATCATAGCTAGGGAGCTTCTTGTCCCTCCCTGATGGTTGATGTAAGCTACAGTTGTGATGTTGTCCGACTGAAACCTGATGAACCCCCGAGTTATCAACTGGGGCCAAGCCAGGAGGGCATTGAGAACTGCTCTCAATTCCAGAATGTTTATTGGCAGGAGACTCTCCTCCTGACTCCATTGTCCCTGAGCCTTCAGAGAATTCCAGACGGCACCCCAACCTAGAAGGCTGGCGTCTGTTGTTACAATTGTCCAGTCTGGTCTGCTGAATGGCATCCCCCTGGACAGATGTGGCCGAGAAAGCCACCATAGAAGAGAATTTCTGGTCTCTTGATCCAGATTCAGAGAAGGGGATAAGTCTGAGTAATCCCCATTCCACTGACTTAGCATGCACAGTTGCAGTGTTCTGAGGTGTAAGCGTGCAAAGGGTACTATGTCCATTGCCGCTACCATTAAGCCGATTACCTCCATGCATTGAGCCACTGACGGGTGTTGAATGGAATGAAGGGTGCGGCAAGCACTTTGAAGTCTTGTTAGCCTGTCCTCTGTCAGGTAAATCTTCATTTCTACAGAATCTATAAGAGTCCCCAGGAAGGGAACTCTTGTGAGTGGAACGAGTGAACTTTTCGTTCACCTTCCATCCATGTGACCTTAGAAATGCCAGCACTAACTCTGTATGAGACTTGGCAGTTTGAAAGCTTGAAGCTTGTATCAGAATGTCGTCTAGGTATGGAGCTACCGAGATTCCCCGCGGTCTTAGTACCGCCAGAAGAGCACCCAGAACCTTTGTGAAGATTCTTGGAGCTGTAGCCAATCCGAATGGAAGAGCCACAAACTGGTAATGCCTGTCTAGGAAGGCAAACCTTAGGTACCGATAATGATCTTTGTGAATCGGTATGTGAAGGTAAGCATCTTTTAAATCTACAGTGGTCATGTATTGACCCTCTTGGATCATAGGTAAAATTGTCCGAATAGTCTCCATCTTGAACGATGGAACTCTTAGGAATTTGTTTAGGATCTTTAAGTCCAGGATTGGTCTGAAAGTTCCCTCTTTTTTGGGAACCACAAACAGATTTGAGTAAAACCCCTGTCCCTGTTCCGATCGTGGAACTGGATGGATTACTCCCATTAACAAGAGCTCTTGTACGCAGCGTAGAAACGCCTCTTTCTTTGTCTGGATTGTTGACAATCTTGACAGATGAAATCTCTCTCTTGGAGGAGAGTATTTGAAGTCCAGAAGGTATCCCTGAGATATTATCTCTAGCGCCCAGGGATCCTGAACATCTCTTGCCCAAGCCTGGGCGAAGAGAGAAAGTCTGCCCCCCACTAGATCCGATCCCGGATCGGGGGCCCTCAATTCATGCTGTTTCCAGCAGGTTTCCTAGTCTGCTTGCCCTTGTTCCAGGACTGGTTAGGTTTCCAGCCTTGTCTGTAGCGAGCAACAGCTCCTTCCTGTTTTGGTGCAGAGGAAGTTGATGCTGCTCCTGCTTTGAAATTACGAAAGGAACGAAAATTAGACTGTCTAGTCTTGGCTTTGGCTTTGTCCTGAGGCAGGGCATGGCCTTTACCTCCTGTAATGTCAGCGATAATCTCTTTCAACCCGGGCCCGAATAAGGTCTGCCCTTTGAAAGGTATATTAAGCAATTTAGACTTAGAAGTAACATCAGCTGACCAGGATTTTAGCCACAGCGCCCTGCGTGCCTGAATGGCGAATCCTGAATTCTTCGCCGTAAGTTTAGTAAGATGTACTACGGCCTCCGAAATGAATGAATTAGCTAGTTTAAGGACTCTAAGCCTGTCCGTAATGTCGTCCAGAGTAGCTGAACCAATGTTCTCTTCCAGAGACTCAATCCAGAATGCCGCTGCAGCCGTGATCGGCGCAATGCATGCAAGGGGTTGCAATATAAAACCTTGTTGAACAAACATTTTCTTAAGGTAACCCTCTAACTTTTTATCCATTGGATCTGAAAAAGCACAGCTATCCTCCACCGGGATAGTGGTACGCTTAGCTAAGGTAGAAACTGCTCCCTCCACCTTAGGGACCGTTTGCCATAAGTCCCTTGTGGTGGCGTCTATTGGAAACATTTTTCTAAATATCGGAGGGGGTGAGAACGGCACACCGGGTCTATCCCACTCCTTAGTAACAATTTCAGTAAGTCTCTTAGGTATAGGAAAAACCTCAGTACTCGTCGGTACCGCAAAATATTTATCCAACCTACACATTTTATCTGGTATTGCAACTGTGTTACAATCATTCAGAGCCGCTAACACCTCCCCTAGTAATACACGGAGGTTTTCCAGTTTAAATTTAAAATTTGAAATATCTGAATCCAGTCTGTTTGGATCAGAACCGTCACCCACAGAATTAAGTTCTCCGTCCTCATGTTCTGCCACCTGTGACGCAGTGTCTGACATGGCCCTAATATTATCAGCGCACTCTGTTCTCACCCCAGAGTGATCACGCTTACCTCTTAGTTCTGGTAATTTAGCCAAAACCTCAGTCATAACAGTAGCCATATCCTGTAATGTGATTTGTAATGGCCGCCCAGATGTACTCGGCGCTACAATATCACGCACCTCCCTCTGAGCGGGAGATGTAGGTACTGACACGTGAGGCGAGTTAGTCGGCATAACTCTCCCCTCGTTGTTTGGTGAAATTTGTTCAATTTGTACAGATTGACTTTTATTTAAAGTAGCATCAATACAGTTAGTACATAAATTTCTATTGGGCTCCACTTTGGCATTGCAACAAATGACACAGGTATCATCCTCTGAATCAGACATGTTTAACACACTAGCAAATAAACTTGCAACTTGGAAATACAATTCAATTAGAATAATATTAAAATGTACTGTGCCTTTAAGAAGCACAGAAGATCTATGACAGTTGAAAATTAATAAATTGAAACAGTTATAGCCTCAATCCTTGTAAACAACACAACTTTAGCAAAGGTTTAATCCCATTAGCAAAGATAACAAATTCTGAAAGCAGGAAACAAATTACAGAATAAACGTTTTTTATCTCAGTCAAACTATAATTCTCACAGCTCTGCTGAGAGAAATTACCTCCCTCAAAATAAGTTTTGAAGACCCCTGAGCTCTGTAGAGATGAACCGGATCATGCAGGGAATACAATGAGTTGCTGACTGAAATATTTGATGCATAGAAAAAGCGCCAAAAAACGGCCCCTCCCCCTCACACACAGCAGTGAGGGAGAACAGAAACTGTCAGAAAAACAGATTAAGCAACTGCCAAGTGGAAAAATAGTGCCCAAACATTTATTCACACAGTACCTCAGCAAATGAAAACGATTTTACATTCCAGCAAAAACGTTAAACATAATCTCTAGTTATTAAACAGCTTTATGTATTTCTTACAGTGTAATTCTAGTGAAGTACCATTCCCCAGAATACTGAAGTGTAAAGTATACATACATGACATTATATCGGTATGGCAGGATTTTTCTCATCAATTCCATTGTCAGAAAATAAAAACTGCTACATACCTCTATGCAGATTCATCTGCCCGCTGTCCCCTGATCTGAAGTTTACCTCACTCCTCAGATGGCCGAGAACAGCAATATGATCTTAACTACTCCGGCTAAAATCATAGCAAAACTCTGGTAGATTCTTCTTCAAACTCTGCCAGAGAGGTAATAACACACTCCGGTGCTATTTTAAAATAACAAACTTTTGATTGAAGATATAAAACTAAGTATAATCACCATAGTCCTCTCACACATCCTATCTAGTCGTTGGGTGCAAGAGAATGACTGGGAGTGACGTAGAGGGGAGGAGCTATATGCAGCTCTGCTGGGTGAATCCTCTTGCACTTCCTGTTGGGGAGGAGTAATATCCCAGAAGTAATGATGACCCGTGGACTGATCACACTTAACAGAATAGCCAGTAGAAAAAGAACCTTCCAAGACAGTAACAATGTCAACCGAATGCATGGGCTCAAACTGAGCCCGCTGTAAAACCTTAAGAACCAAATTTAAACTCCAAGGAGGAGCGGAATATCTAAACACAAGTCTGATTCTTGACAGAGCCTCAACAAAAAACTGAATATAAGGGAGCTCAGCGTGTCTTTTGTGCAATAACAGATAGCGCCGAAATCTGTCCCTTTAAGTAACTAGCAGCAAGTCATTTCTCCAAGCCATCCTGTAGAAAAGAAAGAATCCTGGATACCTTGACCTTATGCCATAGGAATCCAAGTTCTTCACACCAGAATAAGTAGGTCCTCCACATCTTATGATAGATGCGACGGGTGTCCGGCTTTCTAGCTTGAATGAGAGTATCAATCACTCTCTCAGAAAAACCTCTCTTGGCAAGGACACAGAATCCAGATTTTGATGAACAAAGGGACACTGTTCTAGCAGATCCCTGCAACAAGGTAACCTCCATGGAGGAGATGACGACATCCCCACCAGGTCCGTAAACCACATCCTTCAAGGCCACGAAGGAGCAATTAGAATAGCCTAAGCTTGCTCCTGCTTGATGCGGGCTACTACCCGAGGTAGGAGTGTTAACGGAGGAAAAATGTACACTAGGTTGAACTGCTAAGGCATCTCTAAGTTCTGCCTGAGGATCCCTGGACCTTGATCCGTATCTGGGTAGCATGGCATTGAGTCTGGACGCCATGAGATCCATCTCCAGCATCCCCTATCTGTTGAAAATATCAGAAAACACCTTGAGATGGAGAGACCAATCCCCCGGGTGAAACGATTGCCTGCTGAGAAAGTCCGCTTTGCAGTTATCCACACCCGGAATTTGGATCGCTGACAGCAAGCAGCTGTGGGCCTCCGCCCATTCCATAATCCGAGATACTTATGGCTAGGGAGCTTCTCGTTCCCCCCCCCCCCCTGATGGTTGATGTAAGCCACCGAGGTAAAATCTGATAAACTAGGATGAACCCAGACGAGGCCAAGCCTTAAGAGCATTGAAGATCGCTTAAAGTTAAAAAATGTTGATCGGGAGAAGCAATTCCTCTCGAGTCCATCGACCCCATGCCTTCCTGGCACCCCAAACAGCTCCCCATCCTGATAGACTTGCGTCCGTAGTCACAATCTCCCAGGATGGTCTCAAGGAGGATGTCCCCTGGGACAGGCGATCTGGACAGAGCCACCAAGAGAGCGATTCTTTCAACTGGTTTTCCAGAAAAATCTGTTGGGATAGATCCGAGTGATCGCCGTTCCACTGCCTCAGCATGCACAACTGAAGAGGTCTGAAATGGAACCTGACGAATGGAATGACATCTTTGCTGGACATGGACACCTTGAGTCCAACTACCTCCATACACCTGGCCACAGATGGTCTGAAGGTCTGGAGGGCAAGACAATTGGAAGTAATTTTGCAACGTCTCTGGTCTATAAGGAATATCTTCATGGATATGGAGTCTATTACCGCGCCCAGGAATTCCACTCTGGTACTGGGAACCAGAGAACTCTTTCCTAAGTTTATCTTCCATCCATGAGATTGAAGAAGTAGCCAGCCGGCAGGACAGAGCCTGAACCAGGATGTCGTCCAAGTATGGAGCTACGGCAATACCTCTGGATCTCGCCACCACAAGCACAGCCCCTAGAACCTTTGTAAAGACTCTTGGGGCAGTAGCCAGACCAAATGGAAGTCACAAACTGGAAGTGTTTGTCCAGAAAGGTGAATCTAAAGAACTTGAAGTGATCCTTGTGATATAACAGACCTCTTTCTGCTAGAGGTACTGGTACAATCCTTCACGCACCCTAGAAAAGCATCTCGTTTTTTTCTCGTCTTGAAGACAGGTGTGATGAGAGGAATCTGCCCCTGGGCGGATGAGATTTGAAACCTTTCCTGTAACCATGAGCAATGACATCCAGAACCCAAGGGTCTTGCACGTCTCCTAGCCAAGCCTCCACAAAGACAGTCTGCCCCCAACACAATCCGGCGGGCGCCCCTTCATGCTGACTTGGTCTCTGCGGGCTTCTTGTTATGCTTGGATTTATTCCAAGATTGAAAACGATTCTAAGTTCCCTTGGAATAGTAGGGCTTCGTGGAGGGCTACTGTCGGAGTTTATCCGAACAAAAGAGCAAAAATAGGACACTGTCCTTTAGTTTTTTTTCTTCTTATCCTGCGGTAAAAAGGCACCTTTGCCCCCAGTGACCATGGATATGATAGAGTGCAGTACTGGACTGAAAAGAACCTTCCCCTTAAATGGATGGGAAAACAATCTAGATTTTAAGTCATGTCAGCAGACAAAGACTTCAGCCACAGAGCCCTACGGGCCAGAACAGAAAAGCCTGATGTCTTGGCATTCAAGCGAATAATCTGCATGTACGAATTAGCTACCCTTAATGCCTTATTTCCTGGATCTCATCGAGGGGAGTTTCCACCTCGATCTGCGATAGAGAGTCACACCAATAGGTAGCGGCTCCACCCACCGCAGCAACCGCCGCTGCAGGCTGAAATAAAAACCCGGTGTGCTGAAACAACTTTCTCAGAGTTTCTAGATTCTTATACATGGGCTCCTTAAACTATGAACTATCCTCAAGAGGGATAGTGGTGCACTTAGCAAGTGTGGAGATAGCTCCATCCACCTTAGGGACGGACCCCCACAACTAATTGGGAGTCAGGAACTGGGAACAATTTTTTAAAAGGAAGAAGGGGAAAAAGAGGATCCAAGTCTTTCTTATTCATTCTTAATATTTGCCATCTTAACGGGATCCGGAAAAGTTTGTGGCACCACCCTGTCCTCAAACCTTATCAAGCTTAGGAATAGAAGGTTTCTCGGGTAACTTAGGTTTCCAGAACCTCTAACGCAGTCAACACTTCCTTTAACAGAAAGTGTAAGTGCTCTATCCTAAATCTAAAGTCTGATTCCGACCCAGAAAGTGCCTCCTCTGAAGTATCATAGGCGTCTATCAGCAGATAATCTAACATCAGATAAATCCAACAAGTTGGTAGATGACCCCTGGGAAGGATAGCAGTATTTAAACCTGGTAATGCACTAAAGGCCACAGACACTGCCATTTGCAACTGTTCAGAAAAGTCTGGCGGTAAGAGGGCCCCCTCCCGAAGTAGGATTAGTCATGCAATGGGAAGCTGCATGTGTAATCGGAGATGAAAGAGCATAGAAAGCACCTCACGGGACAGAGACCCCTCAGAGGTGGACGGCTCAGTTGTACTAAACATCTTTGTCTTTTTAGACTTAACTACTTTATCAAGGCATGTGGAACATAGTTGAGCAGGCGGGTATACCACAGTCTCCTCACAATAAAAACAGGTATTCAATTTGGTAAAGAGGGAGTACCCTCTAACGCATCAGAGTCCTCCATAGCATGCGCTTTTAAAATAGAATATAGAAAAAGTAAATGGCCCCTTTATACCCCCAAAGGCCAGGGCACTCACCACCTCCTATGACTGAGGCCCCACAAAGAAAAACGCTTCTCCTGTAAAACGTACGGTCAGGTAAGAGGAAGTTAATAAAGCCATAACCGGTCACATGGCGCCAAAATGATAGGCTGCGCAATTTATCCAAAACAAAAGTAAAAACCTGAATGTTCTCAGATCTGCCAGAGACTCATCTCACATGTCGCAGCATAAAACATAATAAAGCCCCCCTGTTCAATAATCCCCTTTCGGGGATATTAACCCTTGATATCATACAGATAAAGGAGTCACACTGTGACCCTGTCTTATGTTATCATATGATAAAAAATTAAATGATCTTACCGGAATCGTCACCATGGGACACACAGCCTCTCAAGTTTGACAGTCTTGTTCGAACCTGACATGGACTTGAGTGATAGAAGCAGGCAGTGAAACTCGTCAACACTGATTGCTTAAGAGTTGTTAATACGAGTCTGGATGGTTTTGTAGAAAGACTCTCCCTGCATCTCCAGACCCTAACATTCGTCAATGCTCTCACTGAGAGGCTGACAAGACTACTTAAAACTCCAGACCCATAGCGAAGAGTACTACCCTCCATAAGAGACTACTCTGAATCTTCCGACACTACTCTGCCCTCCTCCTGTGACAAAAGGCAAAGAATAACTGGGGGATGAGGGGGGTGGGGGAGGTATTTAAGCCTTTCGCTGGGGTGTCTTTGCCTCCTCCTGGTGGCCATGTTCTGTATTCCCACAAGGAATGAAGCCGTGGACTCTCCCCATATTAAGATGGAAAACCTTTCCCCCCGCATTAACTAGGACTAGTACACACAAGGAAAAGTACAGGAATTTTATTCCTAAACATCGAGAAAAAAAAAACTTTTGCCTCATGAAGCTGGTTAGCCCCTTCATTACTAACATAGGCTAACCAGTGTCTCTTATTTGTCACAGTAAGTGCCTGCACCTGTCACAAATAATATCCCATCAGTCCCATTATATATTGCAGAATCTTTTAAAGTGCCTAATCTCCCATACATAGAAGACCCAACAGCACTTACCTGCATCTAGCCGTCCGGCAGAAGGACAGCACACCCAGTATGAAAGGATGCCACACCTACTCATGCTTTCTATACCAGGGTAGCACAATGTTAGGGAAACGCAGCAAGGCACACCTTGCACATTCCTAACTGCCTTAAAGGGACACTCAAGTCAAAATTAAACTTGATGATCCAGATAGAGCATGCAATTTTAAACAACTTTCCAATTTACTTCCATTAACAAAATGTGCACAGTTTTTGTATATTTACACTTTTTGAGTCACCAACTCCTACTGAGCACGTGCAAGAATTCACAGCATATAAGTATATGCATTTGTGATTGGCTGATGGCTGTCACATGATACAGGGGGAGTGGAAATAGACATAACTTTGCAATTTATTTAACAAAAAACATAATTTATGCTTACCTGATAAATTCCTTTCTCCTGTAGTGTGGTCAGTCCACGGGTCATCATTACTTCTGGGATATTAACTCTTCCCCAACAGGAAGTGCAAGAGGATCACCCAAGCAGAGCTGCTATATAGCTCCTCCCCTCTACGTCACACCCAGTCATTCGACCAAGAACCAAACGAGAAAGGAGAAACTATAGGGTGCAGTGGTGACTGGAGTATAATTTAAAAATTTTAGACCTGCCATAAAAAACAGGGCGGGCCGTGGACTGACCACACTACAGGAGAAAGGAATTTATCAGGTAAGCATAAATTATGTTTTCTCCTGTTAAGTGTGGTCAGTCCACGGGTCATCAT
This sequence comes from Bombina bombina, assembly GCF_027579735.1. Classification (NCBI taxonomy): domain Eukaryota; kingdom Metazoa; phylum Chordata; class Amphibia; order Anura; family Bombinatoridae; genus Bombina; species Bombina bombina. Next base: position 642,227,507 of record NC_069499.1, read on the forward strand.
TACTTCTGGGATACCAATACCAAAGCTAAAGTACACGGATGACGGGAGGGACAGGCAGGATCTTTATACGGAAGGAACCACTGCCTGAAGAACCTTTCTCCCAAAAACAGCCTCCGAAGAAGCAAAAGTGTCAAATTTGTAAAATTTGGAAAAAGTATGAAGAGAAGACCAAGTTGCAGCCTTGCAAATCTGTTCAACAGAGGCCTCATTCTTAAAGGCCCAAGTGGAAGCCACAGCTCTAGTGGAATGAGCTGTAATTCTTTCAGGAGGCTGCTGTCCAGCAGTCTCATAGGCTAAACGTATTATGCTACGAAGCCAAAAAGAGAGAGAGGTAGCCGAAGCTTTTTGACCTCTCCTCTGTCCAGAATAAAACGACAAACAGGGAAGAAGTTTGGCGAAAATCTTTAGTTGCCTGTAAAGAAAATTTCAGGGCACGGACTACATCTAGATTGTGCAGAAGTCGTTCCTTCTTTGAAGGATTCGGACACAATGATGGCACAACAATCTCTTGATTGATATTCTTATTAGTGACAACCTAGGGTAAGAACCCAGGTTTAGTACGCAGAACTACCTTATCTGAATGAAAAATCAGATACAGAGAATCACAATGTAAGGCTGATAACTCAGAGACTCTACGAGCCGAGGAAATAGCCATTAAAAACAGAACTTTCCAAGATAACAGCTTGATATCAATGGAATGAAGGGGTTCAAACGGAACACCCTGTAAAATGTTAAGAACTAAATTTAAGCTCCATGGTGGAGCAACAGTTTTAAACACAGGCTTAATCCTGGCCAAAGCCTGGCAAAAAGCCTGAACGTCTGGAACTTCTGACAGACGCTTGTGTAAAAGAATGGACAGAGCTGAGATCTGTCCCTTTAAGGAACTAGCAGATAAACCCTTTTCTAAACCTTCTTGTAGAAAGGACAATATCCTCGGAATCCTAACTTTTCTCCATGAGTAACTCTTGGATTCGCACCAATGTAAGTATTTACGCCATATTTTATGGTAAATCTTTCTGGTAACAGGCTTCCTAGCCTGTATTAAGGTATCAATAACTGACTCCGAAAAACCACGCTTTGATAAAATCAAGCGTTCAATTTCCAAGCAGTCAGCTTCAGAGAAATTAGATTTTGATGTTTGAAAGGACCCTGAATTAGAAGGTCCTGTCTCAGAGGCAGAGACCAAGGTGGACAGGATGACATGTCCACTAGATCTGCATACCAGGTCCTGCATGGCCACGCAGGCGCTATCAGAATCACTGATGCTCTCTCCTGTTTGATCCTGGCAATCAATCGAGGAAGCATCGGGAAGGGTGGAAACACATAGGCCATCCCGAAGGTCCAAGGTGCTGTCAAAGCATCTACCAGGACTGCTCCCGGGTCCCTGGACCTGGACCCGTAAACAAGGAAGCTTGGCGTTCTGGCGAGACGCCATGAGATCTATCTCTGGTTTGCCCCAAAGTCGAAGTATTTGGGCAAAGATCTCCGGATGAAGTTCCCACTCCCCCGGATGAAAAGTCTGACGACTTAGGAAATCCGCCTCCCAGTTTTCCACTCCAGGAATGTGGATCGCTGACAGGTGGCAAGAGTGAGACTCTGCCCAGCGAATTATCTTTGATACTTCCATCATCGCTAGGGAGCTTCTTGTCCCTCCTTGATGGTTGATGTAAGCTACAGTCGTGATGTTGTCCGACTGAAACCTGATGAACCCCCGAGTTGTTAACTGAGGCCAAGCCAGAAGGGCATTGAGAACTGCTCTCAATTCCAGAATGTTTATTGGAAGGAGACTTTCCTCCTGAGTCCATGATCCCTGAGCCTTCAGGGAATTCCAGACAGCGCCCCAACCTAGTAGGCTGGCGTCTGTTGTTACAATTGTCCAATCTGGTCTGCTGAATGGCATCCCCCTGGACAGATGTGGCCGAGAAAGCCACCATAGAAGAGAATTTCTGGTCTCTTGATCCAGATTCAGAGTAGGGGACATATCTGAGTAATCCCCATTCCACTGACTTAGCATGCACAATTGCAGCGGTCTGAGATGTAGGCGTGCAAAGGGTACTATGTCCATTGCCGCTACCATTAAGCCGATTACCTCCATGCATTGAGCCACTGACGGGTGTTGAATGGAATGAAGGACACGGCAAGCATTTTGAAGCTTTGTTAACCTGTCTTCTGTCAGGTAAATCTTCATTTCTACAGAGTCTATAAGAGTCCCCAAGAAGGGAACCCTTGTGAGTGGTAAGAGAGAACTCTTCTCTACGTTCACCTTCCACCCATGCGACCTTAAAAATGCCAGTACTAACTCTGTATGAGACTTGGCAGTTTGAAAACTTGACGCTTGTATCAGAATGTCGTCTAGGTACGGAGCCACCGAAATTCCTCGCGGCCTTAGCACCGCCAGAAGAGAGCCCAGAACCTTTGTGAAGATTCTTGGAGCCGTAGCCAACCCGAATGGAAGAGCTACAAACTGGTAATGCCTGTCTAGGAAGGCAAACAGATACCGGTAATGATCTTTGTGAATCGGTATATGAAGGTAGGCATCCTTTAAATCCACTGTGGTCATGTACTGACCCTTTTGGATCATGGGTAAGATTGTCCGAATAGTTTCCATTTTGAACGATGGAACTCTTAGGAATTTGTTTAGGATCTTTAAATCCAAGATTGGTCTGAAGGTTCCTTCTTTCTTGGGAACCACAAACAGATTTGAGTAAAAACCTTGTCCGTGTTCCGACCGCGGAACCGGATGGATCACTCCCATTAGTAAAAGATCTTGTACACAGCGTAGAAACGCCTCTTTCTTTATCTGGTTTGTTGACAACCTTGAAAGATGAAATCTCCCTTTTGGGGGAGAGGCTTTGAAGTCCAGAGGATATCCCTGAGATATGATCTCTAACGCCCAGGGATCCTGGACATCTCTTGCCCAAGCCTGGGCGAAGAGAGAGAGTCTGCCCCCCACTAGATCCGTTCCCGGATCGGGGGCCCTCACTTCATGCTGTCTTAGGGGCAGCAGCAGGCTTTCTGGCCTGTTTGCCCTTGTTCCAGGACTGGTTAGGTTTCCAGCCTTGTCTGTATCGAGCAACAGCTCCTTCCTGTTTTGGTGCAGAGGAAGTTGATGCTGCTCCTGCCTTGAAGTTACGAAAGGCACGAAAATTAGACTGTCTAGCCCTAGGTTTGGCTCTGTCTTGAGGCAGGGCATGGCCTTTACCTCCTGTAATGTCAGCAATAATTTCCTTCAAACCGGGCCCGAATAAGGTCTGCCCTTTGAAAGGTATGTTAAGTAGTTTCGATTTAGAAGTAACATCAGCTGACCAGGATTTTAGCCACAGCGCTCTGCGTGCCTGAATGGCGAATCCGGAATTCTTAGCCGTAAGTTTAGTTAAATGTACTACGGCATCAGAAATAAATGAATTAGCTAGCTTAAGGGTTTTAAGCTTGTGTGTAATCTCATCTAATGGAGCTGATTCAAGGGTCTCTTCCAGAGACTCAAACCAAAATGCTGCTGCAGCCGTGACAGGCGCAATGCATGCAAGGGGTTGCAATATAAAACCTTGTTGAACAAACATTTTCTTAAGGTAACCCTCTAATTTTTTTATCCATTGGATCTGAAAAGGCGCAGCTATCCTCCACCGGGATAGTGGTACGCTTAGCTAAAGTAGAAACTGCTCCCTCCACCTTAGGGACCGTTTGCCATAAGTCCCGTGTGGTGGCGTCTATTGGAAACATCTTTCTGAATATAGGAGGGGGTGAGAAAGGCACACCGGGTCTGTCCCACTCCTTAGTAACAATTTCAGTAAGTCTCTTAGGTATTGGAAAAACGTCAGTACTCTACGGTACCGCAAAATATTTATCCAACCTACACATTTTCTCTGGTATTGCAACTGTGTTACAATCATTCAGAGCCGCTAAGACCTCCCCTAGTAATACACGGAGGTTTTCCAGCTTAAACTTAAAATTTGAAATGTCTGAATCCAGTTTATTTGGATCAGATCCGTCACCCGCAGAATGAAGCTCTCCGTCCTCATGTTCTGCAAATTGTGACGCAGTATCTGACATGGCCCTAATATTATCAGCGCACTCTGTTCTCACCCCAGAGTGATCTCGCTTACCTCTAAGTTCTGGTAATTTAGACAAAACTTCAGTCATAACATTAGCCATGTCCTGTAGTGTGATTTGTAATGGCCACCCTGAAGTACTCGGCGTTACAATATCACGCACCTCCCGAGCGGGAGATGCAGGTACTGACACGTGAGGCAAGTTAGTCGGCATAACTTCCCCCTCGTTGTTTGGTGAATGATGTTCAATTTGTACAGAATGACTCTTATTCAAAGTAGCATCAATGCAATTAGTACATAAATTTCTATTGGGCTCCACCTTGGCTTTTGCACATATAGCACAGAGATATTCCTCTGAGTCAGACATGTTTAACAAACTAGCAATTAAACTAGCAAGCTTGGAAATACTTACAAGTAATGTGAAAAACGCACTGTGCCTTTAAGAAGCACAGAAAAAAATTATGACAGTTTAATAATAAGGAACTGGAAAAATTATAACAATCAGATTTTTCCCAGTAAAGGCATAAATTTAGCAAAGGATTGCCCCCATTAGCAATGGATAACTAACCCTTAATGACAGAAAAAAAATGTACAAAATATAAACGTTTTTTATCACAGTCAAGCACAATCTCACAGGTCTGCTGTGAGTGATTACCTCCCTCAAATTAATTTTTGAAGACCCTTGAGCTCTGTAGAGACGATCCGGATCATGCAGGAAGAGAAACAGACTTTTGACTGAATTTTTGATGCGTAGCAAAAGCGCCAAAATAGGCCCCTCCCCCTCACTCACAGCAGTGAGGGAAGTTCAGAAAACTGTCTCAGATTAAAATAAACGATAGCCAAGTGGAAAAACAGTGCCCAAAAAACATAATTTATGTAAGAACTTACCTGATAAATTCATTTCTTTCATATTAACAAGAGTCCATGAGCTAGTGACGTATGGGATATACATTCCTACCAGGAGGGGCAAAGTTTCCCAAACCTTAAAATGCCTATAAATACACCCCTCACCACACCCACAAATCAGTTTAACGAATAGCCAAGAAGTGGGGTGATAAGAAAAAAAGTGTGAAGCATATAAAATAAGGAATTGGAATAATTGTGCTTTATACAAAAAAATCATAACCACCACAAAAAAGGGTGGGCCTCATGGACTCTTGTTAATATGAAAGAAATGAATTTATCAGGTAAGTTCTTACATAAATTATGTTTTCTTTCATGTAATTAACAAGAGTCCATGAGCTAGTGACGTATGGGATAATGACTACCCAAGATGTGGATCTTTCCACACAAGAGTCACTAGAGAGGGAGGGATAAAATAAAGACAGCCAATTCCTGCTGAAAATAATCCACACCCAAAATAAAGTTTAACAAAAAACATAAGCAGAAGATTCAAACTGAAACCGCTGCCTGAAGAACTTTTCTACCAAAAACTGCTTCAGAAGAAGAAAATACATCAAAATGGTAGAATTTAGTAAAAGTATGCAAAGAGGACCAAGTTGCTGCTTTGCAGATCTGGTCAACCGAAGCTTCATTCCTAAACGCCCAGGAAGTAGATACTAACCTAGTAGAATGAGCTGTAATTCTTTGAGGCGGAATTTTACCCGACTCAACATAGGCAAGATGAATTAAAGATTTCAACCAAGAAGCCAAAGAAATGGCAGAAGCCTTCTGGCCTTTCCTAGAACCGGAAAAGATAACAAATAGACTAGAAGTCTTACGGAAAGATTTCGTAGCTTCAACATAATATTACAAAGCTCTAACAACATCCAAAGAATGCAATGATTTCTCCTTAGAATTCTTAGGATTAGGACATAATGAAGGAACCACAATTTCTCTACTAATGTTGTTGGAATTCACAACTTTAGGTAAAAATTCAAAAGAAGTTCGCAACACTGCCTTATCCTGATGAAAAATCAGAAAAGGAGACTCACACGAAAGAGCAGATAATTCAGAAACTCTTCTAGCAGAAGAGATGGCCAAAAGGAACAAAACTTTCCAAGAAAGTAATTTAATGTCCAATGAATGCATAGGTTCAAACGGAGGAGCTTGAAGAGCTCCCAGAACCAAATTCAAACTCCAAGGAGGAGAAATTGACTTAATGACAGGTTTTATACGAACCAAAGCTTGTACAAAACAATGAATATCAGGAAGAATAGCAATCTTTCTGTGAAAAAGAACAGAAAGAGCGGAGATTTGTCCTTTCAAAGAACTTGCGGACAAACCCTTATCTAAACCATCCTGAAGAAACTGTAAAATTCTCGGTATTCTAAAAGAATGCCAAGAAAAATGATGAGAAAGACACCAAGAAATATAAGTCTTCCAGACTCTATAATATATCTCTCGAGATACAGATTTACGAGCCTGTAACATAGTATTAATCACGGAGTCAGAGAAACCTCTATGACCAAGAATCAAGCGTTCAATCTCCATACCTTTAAATTTAAGGATTTCAGATCCGGATGGAAAAAAGGACCTTGTGACAGAAGGTCTGGTCTTAACGGAAGAGTCCATGGCTGGCAAGATGCCATCCGGACAAGATCCGCATACCAAAACCTGTGAGGCCATGCCGGAGCTATTAGCAGAACAAACGAGCATTCCCTCAGAATCTTGGAGATTACTCTTGGAAGAAGAACTAGAGGCGGAAAGATATAGGCAGGATGATACTTCCAAGGAAGTGATAATGCATCCACTGCCTCCGCCTGAGGATCCCGGGATCTGGACAGATACCTGGGAAGTTTCTTGTTTAGATGAGAGGCCATCAGATCTATCTCTGGGAGCCCCCACAATTGAACAATCTGAAGAAATACCTCTGGGTGAAGAGACCATTCGCCCGGATGCAACGTTTGGCGACTGAGATAATCCGCTTCCCAATTGTCTACACCTGGGATATGAACCGCAGAGATTAGACAGGAGCTGGATTCCGCCCAAACCAAAATTCGAGATACTTCTTTCATAGCTAGAGGACTGTGAGTCCCTCCTTGATGATTGATGTATGCCACAGTTGTGACATTGTCTGTCTGAAAACGAATGAACGATTCTCTCTTCAGAAGAGGCCAAAACTGAAGAGCTCTGAAAACTGCACGGAGTTCCAAGATATTGATCGGTAATCTCACCTCCTGAGATTCCCAAACTCCTTGTGCCGTCAGAGATCCCCACACAGCTCCCCAACCTGTGAGACTTGCATCTGTTGAAATTACAGTCCAGGTCGGAAGAACAAAAGAAGCCCCCTGAATTAAACGATGGTGATCTGTCCACCACGTTAGAGAGTGCCGAACAATCGGTTTTAAAGATATTAATTGATATATCTTCGTGTAATCCCTGCACCATTGGTTCAGCATACAGAGCTGAAGAGGTCGCATGTGAAAACGAGCAAAGGGGATCGCGTCCGATGCAGCAGTCATAAGACCTAGAATTTCCATGCATAAGGCTACCGAAGGGAATGATTGAGACTGAAGGTTTCGACAGGCTGTAATCAATTTTAGACGTCTCTTGTCTGTTAAAGACAAAGTCATGGACACTGAATCTATCTGGAAACCCAGAAAGGTTACCCTTGTTTGAGGAATCAAAGAACTTTTTGGTAAATTGATCCTCCAACCATGATCTTGAAGAAACAACACAAGTCGATTCGTATGAGACTCTGCTAAATGTAAAGACGGAGCAAGTACCAAGATATCGTCCAAATAAGGAAATACCACAATACCCTGTTCTCTGATTACAGACAGAAGGGCACCGAGAATCTTTGTGAAAATTCTTGGAGCTGTAGCAAGGCCAAACGGTAGAGCCACAAATTGGTAATGCTTGTCTAGAAAAGAGAATCTCAGGAACTGATAATGATCTGGATGAATCGGAATATGCAGATATGCATCCTGTAAATCTATTGTGGACATATAATTCCCTTGCTGAACAAAATTTTTCACCCAGTACCTCAGATATTTAAACAATTTAGCATGCCAGCAAAAACGTTTAAAATCAAATATCATGAAATGCCATTAAACAGCCTGTTGCTAGACGTTCCCCCTGCAAGTAAGGCTAAAGATTATATGCATATAGTATTACCCAGAGAAGTGCCATTCCCCAGAATACAGAAGTGTACACATATATACATAAACAGCCTGATACCAGTTGCTACTACTGCATTTAAGGCTGAACTTACATTATATTGGTATTGGCAGTATTTTCTCAGTCAATTCCATTCCTCAGAAAATAATATACTGCAACATACCTCTTTGCAGGTGAACCTGCCCGCTGTCCCCTGATCTGAAGTTTACCTCACTCCTCAGAATGGCCGAGAACAGCAAAATGAATTTTAGCTACGCCGGCTAAAATCATCCAAAAACTCAGGTAGATTCTTCTTCAAATTCTACCTGAGAAGGAACAACACACTCCGGTGCTGTTTTAAAATAACAAACTTTTGATTGAAGATATAAAAACTAAGTATAATCACCACAGTCCTCTCACACATCCTATCTATTAGTTGGGTGCAAGAGAATGACTGGGTGTGACGTAGAGGGGAGGAGCTATATAGCAGCTCTGCTTGGGTGATCCTCATGCACTTCCTGTTGGGGAGGAGTTAATATCCCAGAAGTAATGATGACCCGTGGACTGACCACACTTAACAGGAGAAATCTACTACTCATTTGAAGTTCAGACTAAGTGCTATTGCATTTTCTTGTTATCATGCATTTGTTGATTATGCAAATATACAACGTTGACTGGTCCTTTAAAGCCACCACAGCCCTACTGAAGAGACTGACGTGGAGTACAGCTAGACCCAGATTTGTCAGGAAAGATCAGAGCAAGCCTGCTCTGGATTTCAAAATGATAAAAAAAAAATTGATTGTAGAAAAATCTTTAATTTTCACCTCCTCCTTGGACATAAGGCAAAGAGAATGACTGAGGGTTGTAGGAAGAGAAGTGATACTTAACAGCTTTGCTGTGGTGCTCTTTGCCTCCTCCTGCTGGCCAGGAGTGATATTCCCAACAGTAATTGATGATTCTGTGGACTCACTGTGTCTTAAATGAGCAATTTAGCTCATTAAATCAATAGTCTGTCCTTGTGGGTTAGACCTGCACACCCCAGAAGCCATGAGATAGGTATCAAGGTAACTTTTGCTTCTATTACAAACCTATTAAGGGTATTTAATAGTAAGTAGACCAAGCAAATCTAATAGTTGCTAGTTATCAAACGATAACATTTTTATAATTTCAGAATTAAACATTTTCTAGTGTATAAAAGAAACACTGTAAGCCAAGGGATATCACAAAAATCTCACCTGCCAGTCCAAGATCTCTGGTTTTCCTGTAAACATGCTATGGCAATAATGGCAGTTAAGGTGAATACCTCCTTCTGGACTAGTTCGCTGAAAGTTAAGACAAATTTGTTATTAATAGTAATAGCCAACAGTTTAATTCGATCAGCATACAAAGTGTTTAATACTTATGGTTGAACAGGTCAACAAGAAATTATTAGGGACTCAAACCACAACCTTAAAGGGACAGTCAAGTCAAAATTAAACTTTCATGATTCAGATAGGGCATGCAATTTTAAACAACTTTCCAATTTACTTTTATCATCAAATTTGCTTTGCTCTCTTGGTATTTGTATAAAGCTAAACCTAGGTAGGCTCATATGCTAATTTCTAAACCGTTGAACTGCCTTGCTGCAGCTTTTGACAGACACTGCTGGTTCATGTGCGTCATAGATAACGTTCTCACTCATGTGGAGTTCTTAAAGAGTCAGCACTGATTCGCTAAAATGCAAGTCTGTCAAAAGAACAGATAAAGGAACAGTCCGCAGAGGCTTAGAAACAAGGTAAACACAGAGGAAAAAAGTATATTAATATAACAGTTGGTTATGCAAAACTGGGGAATGGGTAATAAAGGGATTATCTTTTTAAAGAATAAAAATTCTGGAGTAGATCATCCCTTTAACATTAAGATTTTTCTCATTCAAGATCGAACGTGGCGAATGTGCTGCAAAATTAAATAGGATTAACAGACCAGTCTTTAAAAGAACAGAGTGTATACATGTTAAAGGTAAAGTAAATACAAGGTTTTTCTGCTGTCTTCCAATAAATTAACATACTGGGTAAGTGTTAAATAGGGAATACATAGAAACAATTGCAGCAAACAAGGTGTTAAACCTGCAAACAAGGTGTTAAACCTCCACCCACCATTTGCTTAATTTGGAGGAGCCAATGAGGACTTATAATTGAAGTATACGCAGCTAGCCACTTTCACCTTCTTAACAAAATGTCCATTGTTTTACAATGTCTGATCATTTTGGCTAAGTTTAATTATAGTAATCAAACTTATAGCAGCTAAATAAATAATCAAAGTGTATTGCAAAGTTGCTCATAGTGTTTCCTATGGGGCATGCCCACTAATTTTTCCAAATTTAGGAGCCAGATGTGTGGCCTCTATAGACCTTAGATTACAACCTTAAAGGGACAGTCAAGTCAAAATATATATATATATATATATATATATATATATATATATATATATATATATATATATATATATATATATATATATATATATATATATATAGAGTCAGGTTTCTGTGATGTAAAAAAATGAGACAAAGATAAATCATTTCAGAACTTTTTCCACCTTTAATGTGACCTATAAATTGTACAACTCAATTGAAAAACAAACTGAAATCTTTTAGGTAAAGGGAAATAAAAATAAATAACTAAAATAATATGGTTGCATAAGTGTGAACACCCTTTTATAACTGGGGATGTAGCTGTGTTTAGAACTGAGCAATCACATTAAAAATCATGTTAAATAGGAGTCAGTACACACCTGTCATTTAAAGTGCCTCTGATTAACCCCAAATAAAGTTCAGCTGTTCTAGTAGGTCTTTCCTGACGTTTTGTTAGTCACATCCTACAGCAAAAGCCATGGTCCGCAGAGAGCTTCTAAAGCATCAAAGGGATCTCATTGTTAAAAGGTATCAGTTAGGAGAAGGGTACAAAAGAATTTCCAAGTCATTATATATACCATGGAACACAGTGAAGACAGTCATCAAGTGAAGAAAATATGGTGCAACAGTGACATTACCAAGAACTGGATGTCCCTCCAAAATTGATGAAAAGACTAGAAGAAAACTGGTCTGGGAGGCTGCCAAGAGGCCTACAGCAACATTAAAGGAGCTGCAGGAATATCTGGCAAGTACTAGCTGTGTGGTACATGTGACAACAATTGCCTGTATTCTTCATATGTCTGGGCTATGGGGTAGAGTGTCAAGACGGAAGCCTTTTCTTACAAAAAAAAAACCATCCAAATTTTGCAAAAACACATCGGAAGTGTTGCAAAAGGTGTTCTGGTCTGATGAAATCAAAGTTCAACTTTTTCGCCATAATTCCAAAAGATATGTTTGGCGCAAAAACACTGCATATCACAAAAAGAACACCATACCCACAGTGAAGCATGGTGGTGTCAGCATCATGCTTTGGGCTGTTTTTCTTCAGCTAGAACTGGGGCCTTAGTTAAGCTAGAGGGAATAACATAATATGTAAGAACTTACCTGATAAATTCATTTCTTTCATATTAGCAAGAGTCCATGAGCTAGTGACGTATGGGATATACATTCCTACCAGGAGGGGCAAAGTTTCCCAAACCTCAAAATGCCTATAAATACACCCCTCACCACACCCACAAATCAGTTTAACGAATAGCCAAGAAGTGGGGTGATAAGACAAAAGTGCGAAAGCATAAAAAATAAGGAATTGGAATAATTGTGCTTTATACAAAAAAATCATAACCACCACAAAAAGGGTGGGCCCCATGGACTCTTGCTAATATGAAAGAAATGAATTCATCAGGTAAGTTCTTACATAAATTATGTTTTCTTTCATGTAATTAGCAAGAGTCCATGAGCTAGTGACGTATGGGATAATGACTACCCAAGATGTGGATCTTTCCACACAAGAGTCACTAGAGAGAGAGGGATAAAATAAAGACAGCCAATTCCGCTGAAAATAATCCACACCCAAAATAAAGTTTAACGAAAAACATAAGCAGAAGATTCAAACTGAAACCGCTGCCTGAAGTACTTTTCTACCAAAAACTGCTTCAGAAGAAGAAAATACATCAAAATGGTAGAATTTAGTAAAAGTATGCAAAGAGGACCAAGTTGCTGCTTTGCAAATCTGATCAACCGAAGCTTCATTCCTAAACGCCCAGGAAGTAGAAACTGACCTAGTAGAATGAGCTGTAATTCTCTGAGGCGGAGTTTTACCCGACTCAACATAGGCAAGATGAATTAAAGATTTCAACCAAGATGCCAAAGAAATGGCAGAAGCTTTCTGGCCTTTTCTAGAACCGGAAAAGATAACAAATAGACTAGAAGTCTTTCGGAAAGATTTAGTAGTTTCAACATAATATTTCAAAGCTCTAACAACATCCAAAGAATGCAATGATTTCTCCTTAGAATTCTTAGGATTAGGACATAATGAAGGAACCACAATTTCTCTACTAATGTTGTTGGAATTCACAACTTTAGGTAAAAATTCAAAAGAAGTTCGCAACACCGCCTTATCCTGATGAAAAATCAGAAAAGGAGACTCACAAGAAAGAGCAGATAATTCAGAAACTCTTCTGGCAGAAGAGATGGCCAAAAGGAACAAAACTTTCCAAGAAAGTAATTTAATGTCCAATGAATGCATAGGTTCAAACGGAGGAGCTTGAAGAGCCCCCAGAACCAAATTCAAACTCCAAGGAGGAGAAATTGACTTAATGACAGGTTTTATACGAACCAAAGCTTGTACAAAACAATGAATATCAGGAAGAATAGCAATCTTTCTGTGAAAAAGAACAGAAAGAGCAGAGATTTGTCCTTTCAAGGAACTTGCGGACAAACCTTTATCTAAACCATCCTGAAGAAACTGTAAAATTCTCGGAATTCTAAAAGAATGCCAAGAAAAATGATGAGAAATACACCAAGAAATATAAGTCTTCCAGACTCTATAATATATCTTTCTAGATACAGATTTACGAGCCTGTAACATAGTATTAATCACAGAGTCAGAGAAACCTCTTTGACGAAGAATCAAGCGTTCAATCTCCATACCTTTAAATTTAAGGATTTGAGATCCTGATGGAAAAAAGGACCTTGTGACAGAAGGTCTGGTCTTAACGGAAGAGTCCACGGTTGGCAAGAGGCCATCCGGACAAGATCCGCATACCAAAACCTGTGAGGCCATGCCGGAGCTACCAGCAGAACAAACAAGCATTCCTTCAGAATCTTGGAGATTACTCTTGGAAGAAGAACTAGAGGCGGAAAGATATAGGCAGGATGATACTTCCAAGGAAGTGACAATGCATCCACTGCTTCCGCCTGAGGATCCCTGGATCTGGACAGATACCTGGGAAGTTTCTTGTTTAGATGAGACGCCATCAGATCTATTTCTGGAAGCTCCCACATTTGAACAATCTGAAGAAATATCTCTGGGTGAAGAGACCATTCGCCCGGATGCAACGTTTGGCGACTGAGATAATCCGCTTCCCAATTGTCTACACCTGGGATATGAACCGCAGAGATTAGACAGGAGCTGGATTCCGCCCAAACCAAAATTCGAGATACTTCTTTCATAGCCAGAGGACTGTGAGTTCCTCCTTGATGATTGATGTATGCCACAGTTGTGACATTGTCTGTCTGAAAACAAATGAACGATTCTCTCTTCAGAAGAGACCAAAACTGAAGAGCTCTGAAAATTGCACGGAGTTCCAAAATATTGATTGGTAATCTCACCTCCTGAGATTCCCAAACTCCTTGTGCCGTCAGAGATCCCCACACAGCTCCCCAACCTGTGAGACTTGCATCTGTTGAAATTACAGTCCAGGTCGGAAGCACAAAAGAAGCCCCCTGAATTAAACGATGGTGATCTGTCCACCACGTTAGAGAGTGTCGAACAATCGGTTTTAAAGATATTAATTGAGATATCTTTGTGTAATCCTTGCACCATTGATTCAGCATACAAAGCTGAAGAGGTCGCATGTGAAAACGAGCAAAGGGGATCGCATCCGATGCAGCAGTCATAAGACCTAGAATTTCCATGCATAAGGCTACCGAAGGGAATGATTGTGACTGAAGGTTTCGACAAGCTGCAATCAGTTTTAGACGTCTCTTGTCTGTTAAAGACAGAGTCATGGACACTGAATCTATCTGGAAACCCAGAAAGGTTACCCTTGTCTGAGGAATCAATGAACTTTTTGGTAAATTGATCCTCCAACCATGATCTTGAAGAAACAACACAAGTCGATTCGTATGAAATTCTGCTAAATGTAAAGACTGAGCAAGTACCAAGATATCGTCCAAATAAGGAAATACCACAATACCCTGTTCTCTGATTACAGACAGAAGGGCACCGAGAACCTTTGTAAAAATTCTTGGAGCTGTAGCTAGGCCAAACGGCAGAGCCACAAACTGGTAATGCTTGTCCAGAAAAGAGAATCTCAGGAACCGATAATGATCTGGATGAATCGGAATATGCAGATATGCATCCTGTAAATCTATTGTGGACATAAAATTCCCTTGCTGAACAAAAGGCAAGATAGTCCTTACAGTTACCATCTTGAACGTTGGTACCCTTACATAACGATTCAATATTTTTAGATCCAGAACTGGTCTGAAGGAATTCTCCTTCTTTGGTACAATGAAGAGATTTGAATAAAACCCCATCCCTTGTTCCTGAACTGGAACTGGCATAATTACTCCAGTCAACTCTAGATCTGAAACACAATTCAGAAATGCTTGAGCTTTCACTGGATTTACTGGGACACGGGAAAGAAAAAATCTCTTTGCAGGAGGTCTCATCTTGAAACCAATTCTGTACCCTTCTGAAACAATGTTCTGAATCCAAAGATTGTGAACAGAATTGATCCAAATGTCTTTGAAAAAACGTAACCTGCCCCCTACCAGCTGAGCTGGAATGAGGGCCGCACCTTCATGTGGACTTAGAAGCAGGCTTTGCCTTTCTGGCTGGCTTGGATTTATTCCAGATTGGAGATGGTTTCCAAACTGAAACTGCTCCTGAGGATGAAGGATCAGACTTTTGTTCTTTGTTGAAACGAAAGGAGCGAAAACGATTATTAGCCCTGTTTTTACCCTTAGATTTTTTATCCTGTGGTAAAAAAGTTCCTTTCCCACCAGTAACAGTTGAAATAATAGAATCCAACTGAGAACCAAATAATTTGTTACCCTGGAAAGAAATGGAAAGTAGAGTTGATTTAGAAGCCATATCAGCATTCCAAGTCTTAAGTCATAAAGCTCTTCTAGCTAAAATAGCTAGAGACATAAACCTGACATCAACTCTGATAATATCAAAGATGGCATCACAGATAAAATTATTAGCATGCTGAAGAAGAATAATATCATGAGAATCATGATGTGTTACTTGTTGCGCTTAAGTTTCCAACCAAAAAGTTGAAGCTGCAGCAACATCAGCCAAAGATATAGCAGGTCTAAGAAGATTACCTGAACACAGATAAGCTTTTCTTAGAAAGAATTCAATTTTCCTATCTAAAGGATCCTTAAACGAAGTACCATCTGACGTAGGAATAGTAGTACGTTTAGCAAGGGTAGAAATAGCCCCATCAACTTTAGGGATTTTGTCCCAAAATTCTAATCTGTCAGACGGCACAGGAAATAATTGCTTAAAACGTTTAGGAGTAGTAAATGAATTACCCAATTTATCCCATTCTTTGGAAATTACTGCAGAAATAGCATTAGGAACAGGAAAAACTTCTGGAATAACCACAGGAGATTTAAATACCTTATCCAAACGTTTAGAATTAGTATCAAGAGGACCAGAATCCTCTATTTCTAAAGCAATTAGAACTTCTTAAAGTAAAGAACGAATAAATTCCATTTTAAATAAATATGAAGATTTATCAGCATCAACCTCTGAGACAGAGGAACCATTATCCAGTCCAAATGGTTAGACTCCCTTCTACAACCCCTAGTGGGGGAACTCCTTAGTCACCTGAGGGATACCAAACAACTCCTCATAGAGGTGGAAAAGATCTCTTGGAGGGAGGGCTATGGCTGGTTATCAGTGGATGTAAAGTCGCTTTATTCATCCATTCCACATAATCTAGGTTTGGAAGCCATAGCCTTCTTTCTAAGAAGATCTACTAAATACAGGGATGATTTCATTAAATTTGTTGTCAGGGTAACCGAATTCCTCCTCACACATAATTTCTTTTTGTTTGAAAACGTATTTTATCTCCAGAGGTGTGGCACGGCCATGGGAGCAAAATTTGCTCCCTCTTACGCCAACCTATATATGGGTTGGTGGGAGCTGTGCCACATCTATGGAGATAAAAACAGACAGAGAAGCAAAATTGCATATTATCGTCGTTATATAGACGATCTGCTATTTGTCTGGGATGGAAGTGTGGAGGAAGCTGAGATTTTTGCAGAGTATCTGAACATCAATAAGGCTGGCCTACAGTTCACCCATGAATATGGGCCTACTAGCATCAATTTTTTGGATGTTACCCTTCATGGTGTGAAACTGGAATATGTTAAGGTCGAGCTCTATAGGAAACCAATAACCAGAAATACGCTTTTACATGCCCATAGTAGCCACCCGAAACAGGTATTTAAATCAGTCTTGAAGGGTCAGTTCACCAGGGTCAAAAGGAATTGTACCCGAGATAGTGAACATTTCAAGCATGAAACTGAACTAGTAACTAAATTTAAGGAGAGAGGGTACCCCAAGCAAGATATATATAGGGCATGTGAGGAAGGGCCATAAAAAGGACCACCCTACTTTGTGAGAAACAATCAAAATGTGACACCAAACCAGAACAGTTAACTTTTGTCACACAGTTTAGTAGGCAATATTATCAGGTGTGCAATATTGTACGCAAGCACATGACATTGCTGAAGGCTGATGACGAGCTCGCTCACATTGCCACACAAAAAGTGAGGTTTGCCTTCAGGAGAGGCAAAACCATAGGAAACTATGTAGCCCCCACACAATTAAAACAAGATGAAATAAATACATCCTCTTGGTTAAGGTACAAAGGGGTTTACAAGTGCAATTTTAGCGGCTGTATAGCATGTGGACATGTAAAACTAGGAAATATATTTAGGAGTGCCTATTCAGGTGAAACATTTGCACACAGGGCGCTCTTTAATTGTAGGTCCACATATGCAGTTTATCTTCTCAGTTGCGATACATGTGACATCCAATATACAGGACAAACGTCTCGACAAGTCAGAACCAGGATCAGGGAACATATAAACGATATTAAGCAAGGTAAACTCACCACCCCCCCTTGTAAACCACTTCAAGTCTAAACATAATAAGGATCCAGGGACATTGTCATGGACAATTATTGAAGTGGTGAATACACAAAATAGGGGAGGGGATAGGGAGAATTTGCTCCTCAAAAGGGAAGTGTTTTGGATACACAGGTTGAACACCAGGGTGCCCAAGGGGCTCAACTCTGAATATGATTTAATTAATTTCTGGTGTTAGCCTGTGTATCCGAAACAAAGCATTATAATATATATATATACTTACAAGTTTATATGTTCATGAATAAATTTCACCTTCGATAAATTCTATCTTTAAATTTTATCTTTGGCAACTATATAAAAGACATAGAAAACTGACTCAAAATAGTCTAGTATATGTACACTATAGTAAAACATGGTTTAATGTAAAAATGCTTATTAGTGTTAGCTGCCAAGAATACTCTCTGGTGCCTCCAGTATTGGGTCTGTTTTAGCAGATCCTTGCCTTTGTTATTATTATTTTTTGAATTTATTTAAGATTGTACACTTAGTTTATTATTTATAATTCATTATTACAAGGGTTTTTTCAGTTTCAGTTTTGGTATTTCGTTATGTATTTATATACATATGTTAAGGAAGGTCTCGTTTCATGACACTATCTATTATATTTATTATATCAGTCTAGTTTATAATTGAGACAGATAAAACTGTGCATAAAGTGGATAGCACGGTAACACATCCTAGATTAGGGCAGATAGATTAACTACAGGTGGAGGTGGGTGTCACCCACGTAGCACATAAGATTTTAACCAATTATATGTGATCTGTGTATTTAAATAAACAAACAAGCTTGCACCCTATAGCTACGATTACGGCATTTGCCGAAACATGTCAGCACTAGGGTACGTGGGGAACTACCACTACACCATTGCCCCAAGGATTTAAGCTTTATCCTAAGTGTTTCCTGTTTTATTTCCTTAATAAAGGACATTTGTTTGTGCAACTACCCGGTGCCTCTATTCTCTTTCTTTGATGCTATATTCTGAGACAGAATCCTCTGAACCAGAAGAGTCATCAGAATCAGAATGATGATGTTCATTTAAAAATTCATCTGTAGGGAGAGAAGATTTAAAAGATTTTTTACGTTTACTAGAAGGAGAAATAACAGACATAGCCTTCTTTATGGATTCAGAAACAAAATCTCTTATGTTATCAGGAACATTCTGCACCTTAGATGTTGAAGGAACTGCAACAGGCAATGGTACTTTACTAAAGGAAATATTATCTGCATTAACAAGTTTGTCATGACAATCAATACAAACAACAGCTGGAGGAATAGCTACCAAAAGTTTACAGCAGATACACTTAGCTTTGGTAGATCCAGCACTAGACAGCGATTTTCCTGTAGTATCTTCTGACTCAGATGCAACGTGAGACATCTTGCAATATGTAAGAGAAAAAACAACATATAAAGCAAAATTGATCAAATTCCTTAAATGACAGTTTCAGGAATGGGAAAAAAATGCCAAAGAACAAGCTTCTAGCAACCAGAAGCAATGAAAAATGAGACTTAATGTGGAGACAAAAGCGACGCCCATATTTTTTAGCGCCAAATAAGACGCCCACATTATTTGGCGCCTAAATGCTTTTGGCGCCAAAAATGACACCACATCCGGAACGCCGACATTTTTGGCGCAAAATAACGTCAAAAGATGACGCAACTTCCGGCGACACGTATGACGCCGGAAACAGAAAATAATTTTTGCGCAAAAAAAGTCCGCGCCAAGAATGACGCAATAAAATGAAGCATTTTCAGCCCCCGCGAGCCTAACAGCCCACAGGGAAAAAAAAAAAAAAAGTCAAATTTTTTGAAGGTAAGAAAAAATGATTAAATCAAATGCATTATCCCAAATATGAAACTGACTGTCTGAAAAATAAGGAAAGTTGAACATTCTGAGTCAAGGCAAATAAATGTTTGAATACATATATTTAGAACTTTATAAACAAAGTGCCCAACCATAGCTTAGAGTGTCACAGAAAATAAGATTTACTTACCCCAGGACACTCATCTACATGTTTGTAGAAAGCCAAACCAGTACTGAAACGAGAATCAGCAGAGGTAATGGTATATATAAGAGTATATCGTCGATCTGAAAAGGGAGGTAAGAGATGAATCTCTACGACCGATAACAGAGAACCTATGAAATAGACCCCGTAGAAGGAGATCACTGCATTCAAATAGGCAATACTCTCCTCACATCCCTCTGACATTCACTGCACGCTGAGAGGAAAACCGGGCTCCAACTTGCTGCGGAGCGCATATCAACGTAGAATCTAGCACAAACTTACTTCACCACCTCCATCGGAGGCAAAGTTTGTAAAACTGAATTGTGGGTGTGGTGAGGGGTGTATTTATAGGCATTTTGAGGTTTGGGAAACTTTGCCCCTCCTGGTAGGAATGTATATCCCATACGTCACTAGCTCATGGACTATTGCTAATTACATGAAAGAAAAGGAGAAACTATAGGGTGCAGTGGTGACTGAAAGTTTAAAAATAAAATATATATGCCTGTCTTAATAAACAGGGCGGGCAGTGGACTCGATACATCACAAGAGAAATAAATTTATCAGGTAAGCATAAATTCTGTTTTCTCTTGTAAGATGTATCGAGTCCACGGATTCATCCTTACTTGTGGGATACCAATACCAAAGCTTTAAGACAGGGATGAAGGGAGGGACAAGACAGGGACCTTAAACGGAAGGCACCACTGCTTGTAGAACCTTTCTCCCAAAAATAGCCTCCAAAGAAGCAAAAGTAACAAATTTGGAAAATATGGAAAAAGTATGAATAGAAGACAAAGTCGCCGCATTACAAATCTGTTCAACAGAAGCCTCATTTTTAAAAGCCATGTGGAAGCTACAGCTCTAGTAGAATGAGCAGTAATTCTTTCAGGAGGCTGCTGTCCAGCAGTCTCATAGGCCAAACGGATGATGCTTTTCAGCCAAAAGGAAAGAGAGGTAGCCGTAGCCTTCTGACCTCTCCGCCTACCAGAATAAACAATGAAGATGTTTGACGGAAATCTTTAGTTGCTTGAAAGTAGAATTTTAAAGCACGAACCACATCAAGATTGTGCAACAGACGTTCCTTCTTTGAAGAAGGATTAGGACACAGTGAAGGAACAACAATCTCTTGATTGATATTCCTGTTAGAACCAACCTTAGGGAGGAACCCAGGTTTGGTACGCAAAACCACCTTATCTGCATGGAAAATAAGATAAGGGGAATCACACTGTAAAGCATATAGCTCAGAAACCCTTCGAGCCAAAGAGATAGCTACTAAAAACAAAATTTTCCAAGATAGAAGCTTAATATCCAGGGAATGCATAGGTTCAAACGGAACCCCTTGAAGATCTTTAAGAACTAAATTTAGGCTCCATGGCGGAGCAACAGGTTTAAATACAAGCTGGATTCTGACCAAATCCTGACAAAATGCTCGAACGTCTGGGACATCTGCCAGACGTTTGTGTAGAAGAATAGACAAAGCAGATATTTGTCCTTATAAAGAACTAGCTGATAATCCCTTCTCCAAACCTTCCTGGAGAAAAGACAATATTCTAGGAATCCTAAACTTACTCCACGAGAACCTTTGGATTCACACCAATAAAGATATTTGCGCCAAATCTTATGATAGATCTTCCTGGTGACAGGCTTTCTAGCCTGAATCAGGGTATCAATGACCGACTCAGAGAAACCACGCCTTGATAGAATCAGGCGTTCAATCTCCAAGCAGTCAGGCGCAGAGAAATTAGATTTGGATGCGTGAACAGACCTTGGATTAGAAGGTCCCGCCTCATTGGCAGAGATCATGGTCGGACCAAGGATATGTCCACTAGGTCTGCATACCAAGTCCTGCGTGGCCACGCAGGCTCCATCAGAATCACCGAAGCTCTCTCCTGCTTGATTCTGGCAACCAGACGTAGAAGGAGAGGAAATACATAGGCCAGATTGAAGGACCAAGGCACTGCAAGAGCATCTATCAGTACCGCCTTGGGATCCCGGGACCTGGACCCGTAACAAGGAAGTTTGTCATTCTGAAGGGACACCATCAGATCCAATTCTGGTGTGCCCCATAGCTGAATCAGCTGGGCAAATACATCCGGATGAAGTTCCCACTCCCCCAGATGAAAAGTCTAACGACTTAGGAAATCCGCCTCCCAGTTCACTACTCCTGGGATGTGGATTGCTGAGAGATGGCAAGAGTGATCCTCTGCCCATCGGATTATTTTGGTTACCTCCATCATCGCTAGAGAACTCCTTGTTCCTCCTTGACGATTGATATAAGCTACAGTCGTGATGTTGTCCGACTGAAACCTGATGAATTTGGCCGCAGCAAGCTGAGGCCATGCCTGAAGCGCATTGAATATCGCTCTCAGTTCTAGAATATTTATCGGGAGAAGAGATTCCTCCCGAGACCATAAGCCCTGTGCTTTCAGGGAGTTCCAGACTGCACCCCAGCCTAGCAGGCTGGCATCTGTCGTTACAATGAGCCACTCTGGCCTGCGGAAACACATTCCCTGAGACAGGTGGTCCTGAGACAACCACCAGAGAAGAGAATCTCTGGTCTCCTGGTCCAGATGCAGTTGAGACAAATCTGTATAATCCCCATTCCACTGTTTGAGCATGCACAGTTGCAGTGGTCTGAGGTGTAAGCGGGCAAAAGGAACTATGTCCATTGCCGCTACCATGAGTCCTAAGTTTTGATTTTCTGACCTCCGTCAGAAATATTTTCATTTCTACCAAGTCTATCAGAGTCCCTAGGAAGGAAACTCTTATAAGAGGGAAGAGAGAACTCTATGTTCACTGTCCACCCGTGAGATTTCAGAAAAACCAACACAATGTCAGTGTGAGACTTGGATAACTGGAAAGTTGACGCCTGAATTAAGATAAGGCGCCACTGCTATGCCCCGTGGTCGTATAACCGCCAGAAGGGACCCTAGCACCCTTGTGAAAATTCTGTGAATAGGCATGTGTAGATACGCATCCTTTAAATCCAAGGTGGTCATATATTGTCCCTCCTGGATCAGAGGTAGAATAGACCGAATAGTCTCCATCTTGAATGATGGGACTTTGAGGAACTTGTTTAGAATTTTGAGATCCAAGATTGATCTGAAAGTTCCCTCTTTTTTGGAAACCACAAACAGGTTTGAGTAAAATCCTAGCCCCTGTTCCTCTTTTGGGACTGGGCGGATCACCCCCATGGTATGTAGGTCTTCTACACAGCTTAAGAACGCCTCTCTCTTTGTCTGGTTTACAGACAATCGAGAAATGTGAAAAGTCCGCCTTGGAAGAGAGCCTTTGAACTCCAGAAAATATCCCTGGGACACAATTTCTAAAGCCCAGGGATCGTGAACATCTCTTGCCCAAGCCTGAGCGAAGAGAGAGAGTCTGCCCCCTACTAGATCCGGTCCTGTATCGGGGGCTACCCCTTCATGATGTCTTAGAGGCATCTGCAAGCTTCTTGGCCTGTTTACCCTTGTTCCAAGCCTGGTAAGGTCTCCAGAATGACTTGGACTGGGCAAAATTCCACTCTTGCTTTGCAACAGAGGAAGCTGAAGTGGGGCCACTCTTGAAATTCCGAAAGGAACGAAAATTATTTTGTTAGGTCCTCATCTTATTTGATCTATCCTAAGGGAGGGCATGACCTTTCCCTCCAGTGATGTCTCTTTCAGTTCAGGCCCAAATAGGGTCTTTCCCTTGAAAGGAATGTTCAAAAGCTGAGTTTTAGATGACACATCAGCAGACCAGGATTTAAGCCATAACGCCCTGCGTGCTAAAATGGCAAAACCTGAATTCTTTGCCACTAATTTAGCCAGTTGAAAAGCGGCATCTGTAATAAAAGAATTAGCCAATTTAAGGGCCTTAATTCTGTCCAAAAACAGAATTTATGCTTACCTGATAAATTACTTTCTCCAACGGTGTGTCCGGTCCACGGCGTCATCCTTACTTGTGGGATATTCTCTTCCCCAACAGGAAATGGCAAAGAGCCCAGCAAAGCTGGTCACATGATCCCTCCTAGGCTCCGCCTACCCCAGTCATTCGACCGACGTACAGGAGGAAATATGCATAGGAGAAACCATATGATACCGTGGTGACTGTAGTTAGAAAAAATAATTCATCAGACCTGATTAAAAAAACCAGGGCGGGCCGTGGACCGGACACACCGTTGGAGAAAGTAATTTATCAGGTAAGCATAAATTCTGTTTTCTCCAACATAGGTGTGTCCGGTCCACGGCGTCATCCTTACTTGTGGGAACCAATACCAAAGCTTTAGGACACAGATGAAGGGAGGGAGCAAATCAGGTCACCTAAACGAAAGGCACCACGGCTTGCAAAACCTTTCTCCCAAAAATAGCCTCCGAAGAAGCAAAAGTATCAAATTTGTAAAATTTGGCAAAAGTGTGCAGTGAAGACCAAGTCGCTGCCTTACATATCTGGTCAACAGAAGCCTCGTTCTTGAAGGCCCATGTGGAAGCCACAGCCCTAGTGGAATGAGCTGTGATTCTTTCAGGAGGCTGCCGTCCGGCAGTCTCATAAGCCAATCGGATAATGCTTTTAAGCCAAAAAGAAAGAGGTAGAAGTTGCTTTTTGACCTCTCCTTTTACCAGAATAAACAACAAACAAAGAAGATGTTTGTCTGAAATCTTTAGTAGCCTGTAAATAGAATTTTAGAGCACGGACTACGTCCAAATTGTGTAACAAACGTTCCTTCTTTAAAACTTGATTCGGACACAAAGAAGGTACAACTATCTCCTGGTTAATATTTTTGTTGGAAACAACTTTCGGAAGAAAACCAGGCTTAGTACGCAAAACCACCTTAACTGCCTGGAACACCAGATAGGGCGGAGAACACTGCAGAGCAGATAACTCTGAAACTCTTCTAGCAGAAGAAATTGCAACCAAAAACAAAACTTTCCAAGATAATAACTTAATATCTACGGAATGTAAGGGTTCAAACGGAACCCCTTGAAGAACTGAAAGAACTAGATTTAGACTCCAGGGAGGAGTCAAAGGTCTGTAAACAGGCTTGATTCTAACCAGAGCCTGAACAAACGCTTGAACGTCTGGCACAGCTGCCAGCCTTTTGTGAAGTAGAACAGATAAAGCAGAGATCTGTCCCTTCAGAGAACTTGTAGATAATCCTTTCTCCAAACCTTCTTGTAGAAAGGATAGAATCTTAGGAATTTTTATCTTGTTCCATGGGAATCCTTTAGATTCACACCAACAGATATATTTTTTCCATATTTTATGATAAATCTTTCTAGTTACAGGCTTTCTAGCCTGAATCAGAGTATCTATTACAGAATCTGAAAACCCACGCTTTGATAAAATCAAGCGTTCAATCTCCAAGCAGTCAGTTGGAGGGAAACCAGATTCGGATGTTCGAATGGACCTTGAACAAGAAGGTCCTGTCTCAAAGGTAGCTTCCATGGTGGAGCCGATGACATATTCACCAGGTCTGCATACCAAGTCCTGCGTGGCCACGCAGGAGCTATCAAGATCACCGAAGCCCTCTCCTGATTGATCCTGGCTACCAGCCTGGGAATGAGAGGAAACGGTGGGAATACATAAGCTAGGTTGAAGGTCCAAGGTGCTACTAGCGCATCTACTAGAGTCGCCTTGGGATCCCTGGATCTGGACCCGTAACAAGGAACCTTGAAGTTCTGACGAGAGGCCATCAGATCCATGTCTGGAATGCCCCATAACTGAGTTATTTGGGCAAAGATTTCCGGATGGAGTTCCCACTCCCCCGGATGGAATGTCTGACGACTCAGAAAATCCGCTTCCCAATTTTCCACTCCTGGGATGTGGATTGCAGACAAGTGACAGGAGTGATCCTCCGCCCATTGAATTATCTTGGTCACTTCCTCCATCGCCAGGGAACTCCTTGTTCCCCCCTGATGGTTGATATATGCAACAGTCGTCATGTTGTCTGACTGAAACCTTATGAATCTGGCCCTTGCTAGATGAGGCCAAGCTTTGAGAGCATTGAATATCGCTCTCAGTTCCAGAATGTTTATCGGGAGAAGAGATTCTTCCCGAGACCATAGACCCTGAGCTTTCAGGGGTTCCCAGACCGCACCCCAGCCCACCAGACTGGCGTCGGTCGTGACAATGACCCACTCTGGTCTGCGGAAGCTCATTCCCTGTGACAGGTTGTCCAGGATCAGCCACCAACGGAGTGAATCTCTGGTCTTTTGATCTACTTGAATCGTCGGAGACAAGTCTGTATAATCCCCATTCCACTGTCTGAGCATGCACAGTTGTAATGGTCTTAGATGAATTCGTGCAAAAGGAACTATGTCCATTGCTGCAACCATCAATCCTATTACTTCCATGCACTGCGCTATGGAAGGACGAAGAACAGAATGCAGTACTTGACAAGAGCTTAGAAGTTTTGATTTTCTGACCTCTGTCAGAAAAATCCTCATTTCTAAGGAATCTATTATTGTTCCCAAGAAGGGAACTCTTGTTGACGGGGACAGAGAACTTTTTTCTTTGTTCACTTGCCATCCGTGAGATCTGAGAAAGGCTAGGACGATGTCCGTATGAGCCTTTGCTTTTGACAGAGACGACGCTTGAATCAGGATGTCGTCCAAGTAAGGTACTACTGCAATGCCCCTTGGTCTTAGAACCGCTAGAAGGGACCCTAGTACCTTTGTGAAAATTCTCGGAGCAGTGGCTAATCCAAATGGAAGTGCCACAAACTGGTAATGCTTGTCCAGAAAAGCGAACCTTAGGAACTGATGATGTTCCTTGTGGATAGGAATATGTAGGTACGCATCCTTTAAATCCACCGTGGTCATAAATTGACCTTCCTGGATGGTAGGAAGGATCGTTCAAATGGTTTCCATTTTGAACGATGGAATCCTGAGAAATTTGTTTAGGATCTTGAGATCTAAAATTGGTCTGAATGTTCCCTCTTTTTTGGGAACTATGAACAGGTTGGAGTAAAACCCCATCCCTTGTTCTCCTATTGGAACTGGATGAATTACTCCCATTTTTAACAGGTCTTCTACACAATGTAAGAATGCCTGTCTTTTTATTTGGTTTGAAGATAATTGAGACCTGTGGAACCTTCCCCTTGGGGGTAGTTCCTTGAATTCCAGGAGATAACCTTGAGAGACTATTTCTAGTGCCCAAGGATCCTGAACATCTCTTGCCCAAGCCTGAGCAAAGAGAGAAAGTCTGCCCCCCACCAGATCCGGTCCCGGATCGGGGGCCATCCCTTCATGCTGTTTTGGTAGCAGTGGCAGGCTTCTTGGCCTGCTTACCCTTGTTCCAGCCTTGCATCGGTCTCCAGGCTGGTTTGGGTTGAGAAGTATTACCCTCTTGCTTAGAGGACGTAGAATTAGAGGCTGGTCCGTTTCTGCGAAAGGGACGAAAATTAGGCTTATTTTTAGCCTTAAAAGACCTATCCTGAGGAAGGGCGTGGCCCTTTCCCCCGGTGATGTCTGAAATAATCTCTTTCAAATCAGGACCAAACAGTGTTTTACCCTTGAAAGGGATGTTAAGCAATTTTGTCTTGGAAGACACATCCGCTGACCAAGACTTTAGCCAAAGCGCTCTGCGCGCCACGATAGCAAACCCTGAATTTTTCGCCGCTAATCTAGCTAATTGCAAAGCGGCATCTAAAGTAAAAGAGTTAGCCAATTTAAGTGCTTGAACTCTGTCCATAACCTCCTCATACGAAGATTCTTTATTGAGCGACTTTTCTAGTTCTTCGAACCAGAAACACGCTGCTGTAGTGACAGGAACAATGCATGAAATTGGTTGTAGAAGGGAACCTTGCTGAACAAACATCTTTTTAAGCAAACCCTCTAATTTTTTATCCATAGGATCTTTGAAAGCACAACTATCTTCTATGGGAATAGTAGTGCGTTTGTTTAGAGTAGAGACCGCCCCCCCTCGACCTTGGGGACTGTCTGCCATAAGTCCTTTCTGGGGTCGACTATAGGAAATAATTTCTTAAATATAGGGGGAGGAACAAAAGGTATGCCGGGCCTTTCCCACTCCTTATTTACTATGTCCGCCACCCGCTTGGGTATAGGAAAAGCATCGGGGGGCACCGGAACCTCTAGGAACTTGTCCATCTTACATAATTTCTCTGGAATGACCAAATTGTCACAATCATCCAGAGTAGATAATACCTCCTTAAGCAGTGTGCGGAGATGTTCTAATTTAAATTTAAATGTTACAACATCAGGTTCAGCTTGTTGAGAAATTTTTCCTGAATCTGAAATTTCTCCCTCAGACAAAACCTCCCTCCTGGCCCCTTCAGATTGGTGTGAGGGTATGTCAGAACAGTTATCATCAGCGTCCTCTTGCTCTTCAGTGTTTAAAACAGAGCAATCGCGCTTTCTCTGATAAGTAGGCATTTTAGATAAAATGTTTGCAATAGAATTATCCATAACAGCCGTTAATTGTTGCATGGTAATAAGTATTGGCGCACTAGATGTACTAGGGGCCTCTTGTGTGGGCAAAACTGGTGTAGACACAGAAGGGGATGATGCAGTACCATGCTTACTCCCTTCATTTGAGGAATCATCTTGGGCAATATCATTATCTGTGGCATCATTGTCCCTACTTTGTTTGGACACTATGTCACAATCATCACATATATTTAAATGGGGAGAAACCTTGGCTTTCATACATATAGAACATCGCTTATCTGATGGTTCAGACATGTTAAACAGGCTTAAACTAGTCAACAAAGCACAAAAAACGTTTTAAAATAAAACCGTTACTGTCACTTTAAATTTTAAACAGAACACACTTTATTACTGAATATGTGAAAAAGCATGAAGGAATTGTTCAAAATTCACCAAAATTTCACCACAGTGTCTTAAAGCCTTAAAAGTATTGCACACCAAATTTGAAAGCTTTAACCCTTAAAATAACGGAACCGGAGCCGTTTTTACATTTAACCCCTATACAGTCCCAGGTATCTGCTTTGCTGAGACCCAACCAAGCCCAGAGGGGAATACGATACCAAATGACGCCTTCTATAAAGCTTTTTCAGTGGTTCTTAGCTCCTCACACATGCATCTGCATGCCTTGCTTTCCAAAAACAACTGCGCATTAGTGGCGCGAAAATGAGGCTCTGCCTATGACTAGAAAAGGCCCCCATCTGAAAAAGGTGTCCAATACAGTGCCTGCCGTTTTTTAACAACAATCCCCAAGATTATAATAACTATTAAGAGTTATAATCTGCCAAATATGCTTAGCAAAGTAATCGTTTTAGCCCAGAAAAATGTCTACCAGTTTTTTAAGCCCTTATAAAGCCCTTTATTCTTTTACTTAATCTAAGAAAATGGCTTACCGGTCCCCATAGGGGAAATGACAGCCTTCCAGCATTACAAAGTCTTGTTAGAAATGTGGCCAGTCATACCTCAAGCAGAAAAGTCTGCCAACTGTTTCCCCCAACTGAAGTTACTTCATCTCAACAGTCCTGTGTGGAAACCGCAATCGATTTTAGTAACGTTTGCTAAAATCATCTTCCTCTTACAAACAGAAATCTTCATCTCTTTTCTGTTTCAGAGTAAATAGTACATACCAGCACTATTTTAAAATAACAAACACTTGATTGAAGGATAAAAACTACATTTAAACACCAAAAAACTCTTAACCATCTCCGTGGAGATGTTGCCGGTGCAACGGCAAAGAGAATGACTTGGGTAGGCGGAGCCTAGGAGGGATCATGTGACCAGCTTTGCTGGGCTCTTTGCCATTTCCTGTTGGGGAAGAGAATATCCCACAAGTAAGGATGACGCCGTGGACCGGACACACCTATGTTGGAGAAATTTCTTCTAATGGAGTCTCCATCTGAAGAGCCTCTTCTAGAGCCTCAAACCAGAAAGCAGCTGCAGTAGTTGAAGTAACAATGTACACAATAGGTTGAAGAAGAAAACCTTGATGAACAAAAATTTTCTTCAGGAGACCCTCTAATTTTTTATCCATAGGAACTTTGAAAGCACAACTGACTTCAATAGGTATAGTTGTATGTTCAGACAGAGTAGAAATAGCTCCCTCCACCGTAGGAACTGTCTGCCACGAGTCCCGCATGGTGTCAGATATGGGAAACATTCTTAAAAACAGGAGGGGGAATAAACGGAATACCTGATCTATCCCACTCCGTAGCAATAATATTCACAATCCTCTTAGGGACTGGAAAAAAACATCAGTGTAAACAGGAACCTCTAAGTATTTATCTTACACAATTTCTCTGGGACCACTATAAGGTCACAATTATCTAGAGCCGCTAATACCTCCCTGAGCAATAAGCGAAGGTGTTCAAGCTTAAATTTAAAGGCCGTCATATCAGAATCTGTCTGAGGAAGCGTCTTTCATGAGTCAGAAATTTCTCCCTCAGATAACAAATCACTCACCCCTACTTTAGAGCATTGTGAGGGCATATCAGATACGGCTACTAAAGCGTCAGACTGCTCAGCATTTTTCCTTAAACTAGAGCTGTCACGCTGTCCTTGTAAACCAGGCAGTTAGGATAAAACCTCTGTGAGGGTTGTATTCATAACTGTGGCCATGTCTTGTAAAATAAATGAATTTGATGCACTAGAGGTACTTTGCGTCAGTTGTGCGGGCGTTACTGGTTGTGACACTTGGGGAGAGCTAGATGGCGAACCCTCATTTACTTCTGACTGAGAATTATCTATTGCTCTATTTTTAAGTGCTAATATATGTTCTTTATAGTTTATAGACATATCAGTACAATTGGGACACATTCTAAGAGGGGGTACCACAATGGCTTCCAAACATATTGAACAAGGATTTTCCTTGGTGTCAGACATGTTAAACAGGCTAATAATGTAACAAGCAAGCTTGGAAAACACTGTAATCAAAGTAAATAACACTTAGAAATAAAACGGTACTGTGCCTAAGAGCAAAAAAAGCTGCACAAATTCTGCAAAACAGTGTAAAAAAGCAGTAAACTTAACGACATTTTTTCAGTAGTATCATATAGCCTTAGTAACTTTGCACAGCTATGCAAATAAACAATTAACCCCTTAATGGCAAAACCGGATTGAAAAAACATCAAAACCGGTAAAAAAGACTTTCAGCACCTTGCCACAGCTCTGCTGTGGCGCCTACCTGCCCTTCAGAACAATTTGTGGGGGGAAAAACTTTTGTTACAGCCCTCAAACACGGCAGGAACCTCTGGAGAAACAGTTAGAAGTCTCAGAGGAAAAGAAACTGCACAACTGAGGCCCGAAAATAGGCCCCTCCCACCTCACTCGAGTTTTGAGGCCTAACAGAAAAACACGTCTCTAAATTAACCATGTGGGTTAAAAAACCCTAAAACAAGCCATAATGACCCCTTTAGTCTATTCAAAAAAACGTTATAATTGCATCATTTACTGAATAAACAAAAACATTTTTACCAAACAGTGACACCAGTAACTAATGAGCCCTTCATGCAAGCTAAAATTCCTATCCAAGTGTCTGAATACAGCTTACCCTTCCCTCATGGGGATATTGCCAGCCTTTTCTAGAAATAACATAGTCCGTCTAGAAAAAAATAGACTGAACATACCTTAATGCAGTTTAGCCTGCAAACTGTTCCCCCAACTGAGGTTTTCCTGTACTCTTCAGCCCTTGTGAGAACAGCAGTGGATCTTGGTTACAAAGTGCTAAGATCATCTTCCTCCTTGCAGAAATCTTCATCCCTTTTCTGCCAGAGAGTAAATACACACCGGTACCATTTAAAATAAACTTTTGCTTGAGAAAATAAAAACCTAACATTTTTTGTCACCACACTCCTCTTTGCCCTTCCTAGCAGTTAAGCAGGCAGAGAGAATGACTGAGGGGTGGAGCTATATAGGCAGCTCTGCTGTGGGTGCTCTCTCTGCCACTTCCTGTAGGGGAGGAGAATATCCCACAAGTAAGGATGAATACGTGGACTCTATACATCTTACAATAGAAAACTGCTTTAACCAGGAAGCTAAAGTAACAACTGTAGTCCTCAAATGTTGGAACTACAATTCCTGATTGAAAAAAATCAAAGAATACCTTACCAAAATATAAAGTAAGATAAGAAATCTAACACGCAAGAAAACTAGGCAAAATATTGCAAAAGAAAGACACTTTATCTTCACGTTTAATTTTACTATCCCTTTAAGATATTTTCTCTTCTTGAGAACCTTGCTGATGAATGGATTTAAACTTTCACGATTCAGATAGAACATGTAACTTTAAGGCACTTAATATTCACTTCTATTTTAAAATGTACTTTATTCTCTTGATATCCTTTGGTAAAAAATATGTACATAGCCTACACTACTGGGAGCTAGCTGGTGGCTGCACACATTTGCCTCTTGTGATCGACTCACTAGATGTGCAATGCTGTTCCTTCAGCAAAATAACAAGAGACTGAAGCAAATTTAATAGAAGTAAATTGGAATGCTCAAAATTGCATGCTAAATCTAAATAAAAAAATAAAAATTGGGGGTTTCATGTCCATTTAACAATTAGACTGACTAGATCTAGAACAAAAATCTGAATCTCAGATACCTTATAAGAAACTTGCTACAGGTTATCTTGTTTAAAAACAAAGTCATCACTCAAGAGCTCAATCTCTGGGCCATTAAATTGATACAGCTAAAGAGAAAACATGGAATCTGAACCAAAATAGTTTCCATAAGTAGAACCAATTAAATACCCTGAGGTCTTATAAAATTTAAAGAAACTCCAAGAACCCAAGCAAAACATCTGGGAGCTATAGTAAGTTCCAAAGGAAAATCTACAAACAGAATGTTTGTCTAGATCAGTGTTTTCAACCAGTGTGCCATGGCACACTAGTGTGCCGTGAGAGATCCTCAGGTGTGCCGCAGCAGACTGACAACAGTTCGGGGGTGTCCCTCTTTCAAATTTTGAAATCATTTACAACCATGACATTGACATTCATTCACAGACAATCATTATGATTGTTTGTGAATGAATGTCAATATGTCATGTATAGTTTGTAGGAGGCATGGCATGACAGCACAGTACAGTGTGTGTGTGTGTGTGTATATATATATATATATATATATATATATATATATATATATATATATATACATACACACACACACACATACTGTATATATATCCTGTATTAGGCTACAATGTGTGATTTTGTAAAATTTTGGGATGGTGGTGTGCCACAGGATTTTTTAATCTAAAAAAAAAGTGTGCCACAGCAAAAAAAGGTTGCAAATCACTGGTCTAGATGGACAAATTTAGAAGTTGGTTATGGTCATTAAATATAGGAACATGAAGAAAAGCATCATTTAAATCTATCTTGAACATAAATTAACCCAAATTAACTAGGGTAAAATTAACCAAAACTAATTAATCCTGAAAGTAGGAATTCTGAGAAATCTGATCAAGTTTGAAGATACAAAATAGGCGATAAAGGTCCCTCTTTCTTAGAAATAAGAAAGTGGATTAAAATCCTTATTTTAAAAACTGGAACCAGCACCATCGCTCCTTCTAGATTCCAGGTCAAGTACTGGGAAAAAAGTGCCTCATGTCTGTATATGATCTTTCAGAAAAGAAGCCATATTAACCTTCAAAGGAAATGTTGGCCTGAAGCCCATACAGTAATCATAAGCAAACATGAATAGAATCTATACATATGGCGACTAGGCCTTTTCAGAAAGAAAAAAAAATAAAAATCTACCAACCACTAGAATACACTGGCTTGGTGGTTCAAATCATTTGTAAGAGTAAGAAGGCTTGTTAAATTGTTTGCCATTATTCCAAACAACACTTCTGGAAAATTACAAAATGACCTCAGGAATAGGAAATGCATAGAGTTTTAGCAGAAAGAGATTTTTTTTTAATTTAATTATAGATTTGTCTTGAGCTGGATTAGGGTCTTGATGTCGGGGAACCAGGAATCAGAAAGACATGAATTGCTAAATTAATCAGACCACTTTAAAAAATAACAAAAACATAATTTATGTAAGAACTTACCTGATAAATTCATTTCTTTCATATTAGCAAGAGTCCATGAGCTAGTGACGTATGGGATATACATTCCTACCAGGAGGGGCAAAGTTTCCCAAACCTCAAAATGCCTATAAATACACCCCTCACCACACCCACAATTCAGTTTAACGAATAGCCAAGAAGTGGGGTGATAAAAAAGTGCGAAAGCATATAAAATAAGGAATTGGAATAATTGTGCTTTATACAAAAATCATAACCACCCCAATAAAGGGCGGGCCTCATGGACTCTTGCTAATATGAAAGAAATGAATTTATCAGGTAAGTTCTTACATAAATTATGTTTTCTTTCATGTAATTAGCAAGAGTCCATGAGCTAGTGACGTATGGGATAATGATTACCCAAGATGTGGATCTTTCCACGCAAGAGTCACTAGAGAGGGAGGGATAAAATAAAGACAGCCAATTCCTGCTGAAAATAATCCACACCCAAAATAAAGTTTAATGAAAAACATAAGCAGAAGATTCAAACTGAAACCGCTGCCTGAAGTACTTTTCTACCAAAAACTGCTTCAGAAGAAGAAAATACATCAAAATGGTAGAATTTAGTAAAAGTATGCAAAGAGGACCAAGTTGCTGCTTTGCAAATCTGATCAATCGAAGCTTCATTCCTAAACGCCCAGGAAGTAGAAACTGACCTAGTAGAATGAGCTGTAATCCTTTGAGGCGGAGATTTACCCGACTCAACATAGACAAGATGAATTAAAGATTTCAACCAAGATGCCAAAGAAATGGCAGAAGCTTTCTGGCCTTTTCTAGAACCAGAAAAGATAACAAATAAACTGGAAGTCTTTCGGAAAGACTTAGTAGCTTCAACATAATATTTCAAAGCTCTAACAACATCCAAAGAATGCAATGATTTCTCCTTAGAATTCTTAGGATTAGGACATAATGAAGGAAAGAAAAAATGAGACTGAAATAATGTGGAGACAAAAGAGACGCCCATATTTTTTGGCGCCAAATAATACGCCCACATTGTTTGGCGCCTAAATGCTTTTTGGCGCCAAAAATGACGCCACATCCGGAACGCCGACATTTTTGGCGCAAAAGGACGTCAAAAAATGACGCAACTTCCGGCGACACGTATGACGCCGGAAACAAAAAAGATTTTTTGCGCCAAAAAAGTCCGCGCCAAGAATGACGCAATAAAATGAAGCATTTTCAGCCCCCGCGAGCCTAACAGCCCACAGGGAAAAAAAAGTCAAATTTTTAAGGTAAGAAAAAATGATTGATTCAAATGCATTATCCCAAATATGAAACTGACTGTCTGAAAATAAGGAATGTTGAACATTCTGAGTCAAGGCAAATAAATGTTTGAATACATATATTTAGAACTTTATAAATAAAGTGCCCAACCATAGCTTAGAGTGTCACAGAAAATAAGATTTACTTACCCCAGGACACTCATCTACATGTTTGTAGAAAGCCAAACCAGTACTGAAACGAAAATCAGCAGAGGTAATGGTATATAAATAAGAGTATATCGTCGATCTGAAAAGGGAGGTAAGAGATGAATCTCTACGACCGATAACAGAGAACCTATGAAATAGACCCCGTAGAAGCACTCAAATAGGCAATACTCTCCTCAGATCCCTCTGACATTCACTGCACGCTGAGAGGAAAACCGGGCTCCAACTTGCTGCGGAGCGCATATCAACGTAGAATCTAGCACAAACTTACTTCACCACCTCCATAGGAGGCAAAGTTTGTAAAACTGAATTGTGGGTGTGGTGAGGGGTGTATTTATAGGCATTTTGAGGTTTGGGAAACTTTGCCCCTCCTGGTAGGAATGTATATCCCATACGTCACTAGCTCATGGACTCTTGCTAATTACATGAAAGAAAAAATAATTATGAGTCCAAAAGCTAAATGACAAGCCAGGAGTCAAAGCCAGTGCTGGTAATCACACGAGCCGGGTCAGGAACAAGCCAGGGATCAGGAACCAGAACAGGTGTCAAACAAGCCAGGTTAAACACAGAATCAGGAACACAGGAACTCAGAAAAGTCAGAGACAATGTAAGGGCAAAGACAGACTGAACTGAGGCACTTTAAATAGTGATTACATCATTCTGGGACTGAAACCTGTCTGATGTTCTCCAGGTTGGCCATAAGAGGGAGCCTGGTAGAGTTACACATTCTGCTGCAGGCGAGGAGAGACACAGGTGAGTAAAAATGGCAGCCAAGATAAAAACCAGCAAATACACGAAATCAGGGTGAAACCCTGACAGTACCTTCATCCTCAATGACCCCTCCCCTGGGTAAGGACAAAAGGCTTATTGGGGAAACTGGCATGGAAGGCATTCGAGAGTCAATAATGCAGCTGACCTCATTCTTCATGGTTGTCAACAGAAAAAGGAAAGGATGAGGCAACACAGTGGTAAACCGATTGCAAACCAATGGTTTCAAGAGGGAAACATGAAAAGCATTAGATGCGCATTGCAGATAGAAGGTAAATAGAGTAGGCAACCGGATTGACCCATCTGAGTATCGAAAAGGCTCAACAACTCTCCCCGAACGGATAGGTAGGTGCGGGTAGACTACTATGGTCAGCCTGGAAATGTTGGCGCTGCGTTGACTGACAAAGGCAATCCTGAATCTGCACCCAAGTGGAACGGAGTTGCTCACCCAAAGCCGTAATACCCTGAGACATTAACGAATCAGGCAACAAGGATGGTTGAAACCCATAGTTTACCATGAACGGGGACAACTGGGAGGAAGTATTGATAACTTAATTTATGCTTACCTGATAATTCTTTTCTTCAGATGGAAAGAGTCCACAGCTGCATTCATTACTTTTGGGAATTTAGAACCTGGCCACCAGGAGGACGACGACACCCCAGCCAAAGGCTTAAATACTCCTCCCACTTCCCTCATCCCCAGTCATTCTGCCTTGAAACTAGGAACAGGGTGAAAAGGTGCCAGAAGAACAAAAATAACAGACGACCCACAGACAAAATACGGGCGGGGAGCTGTGGACACTTTCCATCTGAAGAAAAGAAAATTATCAGGTAAGCATAATTTAAGGCTAATCCTCCTTAAGAGACTCAGGGCGCTGCTCATTTAATCAACCTCGAAAGGAGGAAAGGTTGAGTAGACCTCGCCGGGGATCGAACTTGCAACCCTCGGTTTGCTACAGTTAAGAGTAGCCACAGTGCATTAGTATGCTGAGCTAGCTTCCAGAAAAAAAAAACCTAAAAAAGGGCACAACGAGTCCTAAATAAAAACACAGAGCAAAAACCTGAGAAACCGGGTCGGGCTAACAGAGACCCAACCAGTCTCATAGAAACAAGGGGAGGCCACGCCCAGACCCCAGAAATACAGAAACCACAGGAAAAGGCTGGGAGTCTGAAACAGAGAGAAGATCTTCCCCTTACACATTACAACCGCACTCTAGAAAGCAACTCAAGATCCCCAAGTCCCAAAAAGGTATCTCAGAATACCAAAATATTCAGGAAGAAACCTCGTGCAGCAAGCTCAGATAGCTCTGATGAACAACACCTGAAGAAAAAACGCTGCAGTCATCTAAAAATGACTCTGAAACTAAAATACTTGCAGGGAAAGTAACAAGCAGCTGAAGACAGGATCCTTCAGATTGCCAAGTATCCACTAACAAGTAGAGACTACGTAGAGAGACCAATTTCCAGCAGGTGGAACAGAGCCCACAGAACAGCAGATTCTGCCCCTTACAGAAATAAGCCACCTGAACCAACCTCCTACACACAGGGCAGGACAAGGACCCTCCAGAGAGAGGAAACTAACCCCTCCAAAAGGAAGGGCACAGATAAAAACAGCGTGCACGTCCACAAGACATGAAGTCATAGTATGATCAAAACACGGACCAAATGAAAAATCATCCAGACACCTCTGTTGACTCAGCAGAGAAAAAACCTCCCTATAGAGGAGCACACTCCATCCGAAGGACAAGTCAGGCTAGGTCAAGTTTATAACCAGTACCCGAAGGTGGATGAGAACGCTGGCCTACCTGCTTGCAAGCCCAATAAGATAGCCCCTGTGTCGCAACATAGGGTCCCTGAAAAAAAACTGGGTCGTCCCGAACCAGTCCATCGGATCATAAGTCTCCAGACATTCAAGATGGATCCAAGACAAGAACTCCATACCCGGGAGCCAGAATCGTCCTAGAACGACCAACACCCTCAGGGAACCCAAGATACCCCCCCGTCTGAAGCAATCAGACCTCACAGGGGATGAGAACCGGGAAACCCTAGAACAGGTACAGGACTCACTCGAATTCCCAGCCCAAAGGGAAGAGAACACCCTTAGCCGGAGGTCAACACCCCCCCTCAGCAAACTACTAGGTTGCGACAAAGTCACACAATTTCTCTAGAGCCCCAAGGGCAGCACTAAGGGAAATGAAAACGAGAACAGAGTTACCCGAAAAAGTAGAAGAAAGGCTAGTCTTCATAATCCTTTCAGATTAACGTTCCAGTGGACCACACCCAAGGGAGAAGAATGCAAAGCATCCCGAACCCAGGCAGAAAAATATCCCCTAAGCAAAAAGCTTGGAAAAAGAGAACACCTCCTATCGCCCCTGATATGGAGACGACTAACTCCCGAAGGAAGACAAGGCCTCACTTCGCCAGAAAAAACAGACGAAGTCCAGAAAGTCTCGACCCAAAGGAAGAGAACCTCTAAAAGGAATAAGTCCTAAAAGGACACTTCCAAAGAGACCATGAAAGGCAAAACCGTAAGAACAGCAGTATGAAGGACCTAAATCCTCCAAGCCTATAACCCACAATGGGAAGGAACACACTAGTTTCTAAAATTGGAAACGACTGAGCATGTCGCCGCGGATCTCAACGAAGTCCCAGTCCACTAGATTGAAAGGCGAATGAGGACTGAACCAATCCCCCATGCCCCTAAGCAACCACGGACCCTCAAGTCCTCTCGGGATGCTAGTTGAAGTTTGTAAAACAAGACAATCACACAATCATATTGTGATCACTGGGCGCCCTTACCGGACCAACCGGCCTCAAAGACAGAAGGATTTGTACCCAGTCAGGACCAGCCTGAAACCAAGGGCCCCAGCACTGTCAAGGCCACAGTCTCTCCCCCGATGATGGAGGGATAAAGAACAGTCAGACAGACTTTTGTAAATAGAGCAAACAAAATCGTGAGTATCAATTCCAGAGAGTAAAGTTCCTGAAGGAAACATCACACCACAACATGAGCTTTAAAACAAATAAAAATCTTCCTCACCAGATGAAAATAAAAGATAAGGTAAGCCGTAGGTCATCGCCCAGGAAGAACAGACAGCCCAAAAGGGGTCCAAGACTTCCAAGCTCAGAACTGGAAAAGGATACACAAACAGACTATAAGAAGATTACTTCATCCCCTTATGTCTATGTATGCAAGACAGTCGAAGAGTAAGACTGAGAAACCTCAGACCCATTAAGAGTGGGATCCTCCAGCAACGCCAAAAACGTGCCTTAGTAGGTCTCGAAGGCGCACCAGTCTATAACGAAAGGAGCAACATACCTCCAACGGGAGAAAAGGAAACACAGGCCCCGAGGTTGACCCCCTGAGGCCTCAGGGGCAGTAGCTCCCCAGGAAGGCTAAAGTGGACCAGGCAATCCCACGCTTGATGAGCCCCGGTTAATTAAACACAGACAATATCGTAAGCACACTCCCGGGAGTTGCAGATGCGCCAGTGTCAAAGATATGGCCATGCGGAACTGTGTCGTAACCTCTGGTGAGAACACTCCCTAGAAAGGATAAGTAGCGTTTGGGTTACCTGCATGCGTAGTAAGAGTTGATGTTAGGGAACTTGTCTCATGAGAAAAAAAATCTCCAGAGACGGATGGCTCAATGGGCACTCGATTCCCCGATCCCGAGAAACCGAGCACTCTAAAATGGCATTCGGAACATAACTGATGGGCATGTATCACCCGGGCCAATTCATATTCCTTGCAAGAAGTAGAGTCTGAATCAGACATCCGTCTCCAAGAATCCTCCATAACTGGGACACTGCCGTCTCTAGAGAACCAGACACTAGCAGACCAGGATTTCTCCGTCGCCACGCGGTCAGGAAAACACGGTAAACCATGCAGTCCATGCAAAAGCGCGCCCGACCAAAAAGGCTGCGTCACTAGACATAGGCTGTTATGTTCCAAAATAGCCATGAGCCGAAGCAACACTACACAGTAGCAGACAATCGCATAACAAACATGATTATAAACCCCCCTGTTCAATAATGCCCCTCAGGAGATATTAACCCTTGATTCCTAGATACAAAAAGGAGCCTCACTGAGACCCTATGCTAAAGTTATCCCTAACGGTTGTAGCCCCTCTCGGATAAACAGTTGAAATTACAATACAGCCATGATGAAAATAAAATGAAACAATCTTACCAGAATCTACGCCGTGGAACAGGAACACGGCCCTTCAAGTGTGACAGATAGTAGCGTCGCCTCTGCCATGGACTAGAGAGAAAAAAGCAGGCAGCGAAACTCGTCAAAGCCGATTGCTTGTGGAGCTGTTAATATAAGTTGGGATGGTTTTGCAGAAAGACTCTCCCTGCATATCCGGAATTTAACTTTCACCCATGCTTTCACTGAGTGGCTGAATGGACTACTTAAAACTCCAGCCCCATCTCGAAGAGTACTACCCTCTATAAGAGACTATCGAAAACGTCTGACACTTCTCTGCCAACCTCCTGGGATGAAAGGCAAAGAATGAATGGGGGATGAGGAAAGTGGGAGGAGTATTTAAAGGGACACTGAACCCAAAATTTTTCTTTCATGATTAAGATAGAGCATGCAATTTTAAGCAACTTTCTAATTTACTCCTATTATCAAATTTTCTTCATTCTCTTGGTATCTTTATTTGAAATGCAAAAATGTATGTTTAGGTGCCAGCCCATTTTTGGTGAACAACCTGGGTTGTTCTTGCTGATTGGTGGATAAATTTATTCACCAATAAACAAGTGCTTTCCATGGTACTGAACCAAACAAATAGCTTAGATGCCTTCTTTTCCAAATAAAGATAGCAAGAGCACAAAGAAAAATTGATAATAGGAGTAACTTAGAAAGTTGCTTAAAATTGCATGCTCTATCTGAATCATGAAAGAAAAAATTTGGGTTCAGTTTCCCTTTAAGCATTTGGCTTTGGTGTCTTTGCCTCCTCCTGGTGGCCAGGTTCTAAATTCCCAAAAGTAATGAATGCAGCTGTGGAATCTTTCCATTTATTAAGAAAAGCAGTATTACGAGCAAACTCCGACCAAGGTAACAGGTCAGACCAGTTATTGTGGTAATATGAGACATAGCAATGGAGGAACTGTTCCAGAGCTTGGCTACACAGTTCCACAGCCCCATTGGACTGAGGGTTATAGGCCGAGGAGAAAGAAAGCTAGATCCCCATTTGGGCACAAAAAGGACTGCCAAAATAGAGACAAACTGGCTACCCATGTAAACGAAAGATGAAAAACTGTTTCTTTCCACAGAA
Organism: Bombina bombina; assembly: GCF_027579735.1. Classification (NCBI taxonomy): domain Eukaryota; kingdom Metazoa; phylum Chordata; class Amphibia; order Anura; family Bombinatoridae; genus Bombina; species Bombina bombina. The sequence goes on from NC_069499.1 coordinate 642,268,346, forward strand.
GCAATTTTGGGGGCTGTTAGGGCACCCTATAAGGCACTTCTAAAAAACATAATTTATGCTTACCTGATAAATTTATTTCTCTTGTAGTGTGTTCAGTCCACGGGTCATCCATTACTTATGGGATATATTCTCCTTCCCAACAGGAAGTTGCAAGAGGATCACCCAAGCAGAGCTGCTATATAGCTCCTCCCCTCACATGTCATATCCAGTCATTCGACCGAAACAAGACGAGAAAGGAAAAACTATAGGGTGCAGTGGTGACTGGAGTTTTAATTAAAATTTAGAACTGCCTCAAAAAAAGACAGGGCGGGCCGTGAACTGAACACACTACAAGAGAAATAAATTTATCAGGTAAGCATAAATTATGCAAACACAAAAAGTCAGCGCACCCGGCTTTAAAGAAACTGAAGGCACACAGTAAAATTCTCAAGAAGTGAATTTAATGTAATGCATATGAAAAACATTACAAGACCAGAAGTGTATGGTGGCTGGCTCCACCGGACTTAAAAGATAAATAGGTCAGACGCGTTTCCTAGTGGATATATCACATATTCATCAGTGACCGTACTTCACACCCTCTGAATAGAGCCTTATATCTAGGCAGGGAACACTCCCATTTAAATGCCGGTCCAATAGTAAAAGGACCCAATGCTGGCCATAAGAAGTGGGTGTGTAGTAAGGAGTGATGCGTTAAAGCAGTTCACACTTCGTAACTTATAATAGGTAAACAGGTAATACATATCATAATTTGACATATAAAAAAAACAAACAACATTGTAAAAATGTTAAAAAATAAAGAATATAGATAAATAAATAAACCACCTGATACCCTAAATAAAAAATAATAAATAAAAAAGAGAAAGAAATTTTGCAAAGCGAAAATTTAAAGTGACAGTAAGGTAAATAGTAATACTATGTCAGACAATATCCAGGTGTAACACTGTAGTGATATTGCTATTGATCAACATATAACTTAACATCCCACTCTGAATTTAAACCAATAGGAAGGCGGGTATCCAAATGAAAAATCCAAAACACCTCTTTTTTTACTGAGGGTTAAACCTCTATTACCTCCTCTTGGGTGTCTAGGGATCATTTGGATAGCCTGGAATGTCAACAAAGAACTGTCTGAATTATGATATCTTCTGAAATGCAGGGATATTGGAGTAGTTGACTCCGGATCCTCAATGGAGCGTAGATGTTCCAAAAAACGGTCCTTCATGGCACGGGTCGTTTGACCTACATACTGCCTGAAACATCCCTTGCATGTCAGAAGATAAACAACATAACAAGAATTACAAGTTATGTGTTCTCTAATCTGAAAAGATTTGTTAGTAGCAGTGGACACAAAACTGTTCCCAAAAGTCGCATAGGAACAAGACTTGCATCTCCTGCTGCCACACCTGAAAAATCCTGGTTTAATCGAGAGCCAATTGGCTCTCAATGGTTTTCTAGGCAACATAGATGGGGACAGTAAGATCCCTAATGTTTGTGCCTTACGTGATACAAAACAGGTACCATCTTTCAATATGCTTTTGAGACTCTCATCAGTGTTTATAATGGGAAGTGCCTTGCGCACAATGTCACATTTTACCATATTCAACACTATATGTAGTAATGAATTTAAGTTTGTTTACCCTACTCTGTTTTTTGGAAGTATCGAACTGAAAAAGATCTTTTCTTGTTGTCTGATCAACTTCTTTTTTGATGTTCTCAAGTGCTGTTTCAGAGTACCCTCTTTCAATTAGTCTAACAGTTAAATCATGAGAATGCTTTAAGTAACTGCTAGAGGTACTGCAGTTACGTTTGACCCTTACAAACTGGCTTTTGGGAATAGAATTAATAGTATGTTTCGGATGGCACGACCGGGCATCTAGAATGGTATTTCCTGCACTCGGCTTTCTGAATAATTCAATGTCTATGCTTGAAGTCTCCAGATTTGAACACAATTCGATATCCAAAAAAGAAATCGAAGATTTGTTGACCTCCATAGTAAATTGGAGATTCAAAGAATTATCTTGAAGATACAACAGAAACTGTCCAAGAAGAGATTCTGGGCCTTTCCAAATAAGTAAGACGTCGTCTATATAGCGACCGTAGTAATGGATGTATTGCCTGAAAGGATTCCCATCTCCATAGACGCGGGACAGCTCCCACCAACCCATGTACAGGTTGGCATAAGAGGGGGCAAACTTGGCCCCCATCGCTGTCCCACGTCTCTGGAGATAGAAACCCCCCTCAAACAAGAAAAAATTATGGGTCAATAAATACTCTACAGAGTTCTTAATGAACAGTTTCAATGCCTCTTCATAATTGGAAAAATGATCCAAGAAAAATGTAATAGCCTCGATGCCCTTGTCATGAGGAATACAGGTATATAATGAGACTACGTCGATCGTGACAAATGTGTATTCCACACGCCATTCAAGGCTTTCCAACTGTCTAATCACATCAGACGTGTCCCTTATATAACCTGTTAAATTCAAGACAAATGGTTGAAGGTAACCATCAATGAGTTCTGAAAGTGGCTCGTTCAAAGAGCCAATCCCTGCCACAATGGGTCTACCGGGGGGATTAGTTGCATGCTTGTGAACTTTTGGCAGATAATGAAATATAGCCATAACCGGATGCTCTCTGTATAGAAATTCAAAATTTGATTGCTTAATAAGCACATCTTGTAAAGCTTTCTCGAGAATCTTTCGTAGTTCAGCTTTGTAAGAAAAAATGGGGTTAAATTTAAGTTTCTCATACACCGTAGCATCAAGCAGCTGCCTATATGCCTCTGTGAGATATGCCTCGCGGTCCAACACAACCACTTTGCCCCCCTTATCTGAGTTACGAATAACCAAATCATGATTATCCCTCAACTGTTTGATGGCTAGATGTTGTGTTTTAGATAGATTATCAGAATGTGACATTGTGCGCAAGGCACTTCCCATTCTAAACACTGATGAGAGTCTCAAAAGCATATTGAAAGATGGTACCTGTTTTGTATCACGTAAGGCACAAACATTAGGGAACTTACTGTCCCCATCTATGTTGCCTAGAAAACCATTGAGAGCCAATTGGCTCTCGATTAAACCACGATTTTTCAGGTGTGGCAGCAGGAGATGCAAGTCTTGTTCCTATGCGACTTTTGGGAACAGTTTTGTGTCCACTGCTACTAACAAATCTTTTCAGATTAGAGAACACATGACTTGTAATTCTTGTTATGTTGTTTATCTTCTGACATGCAAGGGATGTTTCAGGCAGCATGTAGGTCAAACGACCCGTGCCATGAAGGACCGTTTTTTGGAACATCTACGCTCCATTGAGGATCCGGAGTCAACTACTCCAATATCCCTGCATTTCAGAAGATATCATAATTCAGACAGTTCTTTGTTGACATTTCAGGCTATCCAAATGATCCCTAGACACCCAAGAGGAGGTAATCGAGGTTTAACCCTCAGTTATATGTTGATCAATAGCAATATCACTACAGTGTTACACCTGGATATTGTCTGACATAGTATTACTATTTACCTTACTGTCACTTTAAATTTTCGCTTGGCAAAATTTCTCTCTCTTTTTTATTTATTATTTTTTATTTAGGGTATCAGGTGGTTTATTTATTTATTTATCTATATTCTTTATTTTTTAACATTTTTACAATGTTATTTGTTTTTTTTATATGTCAAATTATGATATGTATTACCTGTTTACCTATAATAAGTTACGAAGTGTGAACTGCTTTAATGCATCACTCCTTACTACACACCCACTTCTTATGGCCAGCATTGGGTCCTTTTACTATTGGACCGGCAATTAAATGGGAGTGTTCCCTGCCTAGATATAAGGCTCTATTCAGAGGGTGTGAAGTACGGTCACTGATGAATATGTGATATATCCACTAGGAAACGCGTCTGACCTATTTATCTTTTAAGTCCGGTGGAGCCAGCCACCATACACTTCTGGTCTTGTAATGTTTTTCATATGCATTACATTAAATTCACTTCTTGAGAATTTTACTGTGTGCCTTCAGTTTCTTTAAAGCCGGGTGCGCTGACTTTTTGTGTTTGCTGAATTCTGTTGGAGCGGAGGTGGATCGCTCTTGTCCTCGCACCGGCTGTTGGATCCTGCTACGCTGTTACGTCATCACGACAACATTGGAGGAGGGATCATCTACGTGAAGGCCACTGCAGAATCTTACAACATCAAAAGCTGCCGTGTCTGAGCGCTCCCTCACGTTGGTTTGTAAGCATAAATTATGTTTTCTCTTGTTAAGTGTGTTCAGTCCACGGGTCATCCATTACTTATGGGATACCAATACCAAAGCTAAAGTACACGGATGATGGGAGGGACAAGGCAGGAACATTAAACAGAAGGAACCACTGCCTGTAGAACCTGTCTCCCAAAAACAGCCTCCGAAGAAGCAAAAGTGTCAAATTTGTAAAATTTTGAAAAGGTATGAAGTGAAGACCAAGTTGCAGCCTTGCAAACCTGTTCAACAGAGGCCTCATTCTTAAAGGCCCAGGTGGAAGCCACAGCTCTAGTGGAATGAGCTGTAATTCTTTCAGGAGGCTGCTGTCCAGCAGTCTCATAGGCTAAACGTATTATGCTACGAAGCCAAAAAGAGAGAGAGGTGGCCGAAGCCTTTTGACCTCTCCTCTGACCAGAATAAACGACAAACAGAGAAGAAGTTTGCCGAAAATCTTTAGTTGCCTTTAAGTAGAACTTCAGGGCACGGACTACGTCCAGATTATGCAAAAGACGTTCCTTCTTTGAAGGATTAGGACATAATGAAGGAACAACAATCTCTTGATTGATATTCCTGTTAGAAACAACCTTAGGTAAAAACCCAGGTTTAGTACGCAGAACTAACTTGTCTGAATGAAAAATCAGATAAGGAGAATCGCAATGTAAGGCAGATAACTCAGAGACTCTTCAAGCCGAGGAAATAGCCATCAAAAACAGAACTTTCCAAGATAAAAGCTTAATATCAATGGAATGAAGGGGTTCAAACGGAACACCCTGAAGAACTTTAAGAACCAAGTTTAAGCTCCACGGAGGAGCAACAGTTTTAAACACAGGCTTAATCCTAGCCAAAGCCTGACAAAAAGCCTGGACGTCTGGAATCTCTGCCAGACGTTTGTGTAAAAGAATAGAAAGAGCAGAAATCTGTCCCTTTAACGAACTAGCGGATAAACCCTTTTCTAAACCTTCTTGTAGAAAAGCCAATATCCTAGGAATCCTAACCTTACTCCATGAGTAACTCTTGGATTCACACCAATATAAATATTTACGCCATATCTTATGGTAAATTTTTCTGGTAACAGGTTTCCGAGCCTGTATTAACGTATCAATAACCGACTCCGAAAAACCACGCTTTGATAGAATCAAGCGTTCAATCTCCATGCAGTCAGCCTCAGAGAAAGTAGGCTTGGATGGTTGAAAGGACCCTGAATTAGAAGGTCCTGCCTCAGAGGCAGAGACCATGGTAGACAGGACGACATGTCCACTAGGTCTGCATACCAGGTCCTGCGTGGCCACGCAGGCGCTATCAGAATCACCAATGCTCTCTCCTGTTTGATCCTGGCAATCAGTCGAGGTAGCAACGGAAATGGTGGGAACACATAAGCCATGTTGAAAACCCAAGGGGCTGCTAGTGCATCTACCAGCACCGCTCCCGGGTCCCTGGACCTGGATCCGTAACAAGGAAGCTTGGCGTTCTGGCGAGATGCCATGAGATCCAGCTCCGGTTCGCCCCAACGAAGAATCAGTTGAGCAAACACCTCCGGGTGAAGTTCCCACTCCCCCGGATGAAAGGTCTGGCGACTTGGAAAATCCGCCTCCCAGTTCTCCACGCCTGGGATGTAGATCGCTGACAGATGACAAGAGTGAGACTCTGCCCAGCGAATTATCTTCGAGACTTCCAACATCGCTAGGGAACTCCTGGTTCCCCCTTGATGATTGATGTAAGCCACAGTCGTGATGTTGTCCGACTGAAATCTGATGAACCTCAGTGTTGCTAACTGAGGCCAAGCTAGAAGAGCATTGAATATTGCTTTTAATTCCAGAATGTTTATTGGGAGGAGTTTCTCCTCCTGAGTCCACGATCCCTGAGCCTTCAGGGAGTTCCAGACTGCACCCCAGCCTAGTAGGCTGGCATCTGTTGTTACAATCGTCCAATCTGGTCTGCGAAAAGTCATTCCTTTGGACAGATGAACCCGCGACAACCACCAGAGAAGAGAATCTCTGGCCTCCTGGTCCAGATTTAGTAAAGGGGACAGATCTGAGTAATCCCCATTCCACTGACTTAGCATGCATAGTTGCAGCGGTCTGAGATGTAGGCGCGCAAATGGCACTATGTCCATTGCCGCGACCATTAAGCCGATTACTTCCATGCACTGAGCTACTGATGGGCTTGGAATGGAATGAAGGACACGGCAAGCATTTAGGATTTTTGATAACCTGGACTCCGTCAGGTAAATCTTCATCTCTACAGAATCTATAAGAGTCCCTAGAAAGGGAACCCTTGTGAGTGGGAACAGAGAACTCTTTTCCATGTTCACTTTCCACCCATGCGACCTCAGAAATGCTAGAACTATCTCTGTATGAGACTTTGCATTTTGAAAACTTGACGCTTGTATCAGAATGTCGTCTAGGTACGGAGCCACCGCTATGCCTCACGGTCTTAGTACCGCCAGAAGCGAGCCCAGAACCTTTGTAAAAATTCTCGGGTCCGTAGCTAACCCGAAGGGAAGAGCTACAAACTGGTAATGCCTGTCTAGAAAGGCAAACCTTAGGTACCGATAATGATCTTTGTGAATCGGTATGTGAAGGTAGGCATCCTTTAAGTCCACTGTGGTCATATACTGACCCTCTTGGATCATGGGTAGGATGGTTCGAATAGTTTCCATTTTGAACGATGGAACCCTTAGGAATTTTTTTAAGATCTTCAGGTCCAAGATTGGCCTGAAGGTTCCCTCTTTTTTGGGAACCACAAACAGATTTGAGTAAAAACCTTGCCCTTGTTCCGTCCGCGGAACCGGGTGGATCACTCCCATTACTAAGAGGTCTTGTACACATCGTAGAAATGCCTCTTTCTTTATTAGGTTTGTTGATAACCTTGACAGATGAAATCTCCCTTGTGGAGGAGAAGTTTTGAAGTCCAGAAGGTATCCCTGAGATATGATCTCCAACGCCCAGGGATCCTGGACATCTCTTGCCCAGGCCTGGACGAAGAGAGAAAGTCTGCCCCCCACTAGATCTGTTTCCGGATAGGGGGCCCTTTCTTCATGCTGTCTTAGGGGCAGAAGTAGGTTTTCTGGCCTGCTTGCCCTTGTTCCAGGACTGGTTGCCTTTCCAACCCTGTCTGTAACGAGTAGCAGTCCCTTCCTGTTTTAGAGCGGAGGAAGTTGATGCTGCTCCTGCCTTGAAATTACGAAAGGCACGAAAATTACACTGTTTGGCCTTTGGTTTGGCCCTGTACTGAGGAAGGGTGTGACCCTTACCTCCAGTAATGTCAGCAATAATTTCTTTCAAGCCGGGCCCGAATAAGGTTTGCCCTTTGAAAGGAATATTAAGCAATTTAGATTTAGAAGTTACATCTGCTGACCAGGATTTAAGCCATAGCGCTCTGCGCGCCTGGATGGCAAATCCGGAGTTCTTAGCCGTTAGTTTGGTTAAATGCACAATGGCATCCGAAACAAATGCATTAGCTAGCTTAAGGGCTTTAAGCTTGTTCATAATCTCATCCAATGGTGCTGTGCGAATAGCCTCTTCCAGAGACTCAAACCAGAATGCTGCTGCAGCAGTGACGGGCGCAATGCATGCAAGGGGCTGTAATATAAAACCTTGTTGCACAAACATTTTCTTAAGGTAAACTTCTAATTTTTATCCATTGGATCTGAGAAAGCACAACTATCCTCCACCGGGATAGTGGTACGCTTGGCTAAAGTAGAAACCGCTCCCTCCACCTTAGGGACCGTCTGCCATAAGTCTCGTGTGGTGGCGTCTATTGGGAACATTTTTCTAAATATCGGAGGAGGGGAAAAGGGCACACCGGGTCTATCCCACTCCTTGCTAATAATCTCTGTAAGCCTTTTAGGTATAGGAAAAACGTCAGTACACACCGGTACCGCATAGTATTTATCCAGCCTACATAATTTCTCTGGGATTGCAACCGTGTCGCAATCATTCAGAGCCGCTAACACCTCCCCTAGCAATACACGGAGGTTCTCAAGCTTAAATTTAAAATTTGAAATTTCTGAATCCGGTCTCCCCGGATCAGATCCGTCACCCACAGAATGAAGCTCTCCGTCCTCATGTTCTGCAAATTGTGACGCAGTATCGGACATGGCTCTCGTGTCATCGGCGCGCTCTGTCCTAAACCCAGAGCTATCGCGCTTGCCTCTTAACTCAGGCAAATTAGATAATACTTCTTTCATAACATTAGCCATATCATGCAAAGTGATTTGTAAGGGCCTTGATGTACTTGGCGCCACAATCTCACGCACCTCCTGAGCGGGAGGCGAAGGTACTGACACGTGAGGAGAGTTAGGCGGCATAACTTCCCCCTCGTTGTCTGGTGATAATTTCTTTACCATTAAAGACTGACTTTTATTTAAAGTAACATCAATACAATTGGTACACATATTCATCTCTATCAGACATGTTTAAACAGACTAGCAATGAAGGCTAGCAAGCTTGGAAAAAACACAAAAAAAAACTGTCACAGTTGAAATAACAATGAACTAATTCAGTTATAGCCAACAATTTTAACAGTAAATGTATGAATTTAGCAGAGGATTGCACCCACTAGCAAACGGATGATTAACCCCTCAATACCCAAAAACGGATAATCAATTTAAGATTTAACGCTTTTATCACAGTCAAACACACTGTCACAGGTCTGCTGTGACTGATTACCTCCCTCAAAAATGAATTTTGAAGACCCCCGAGCTCTCTGGAGACGTCCTGGATCAAGGAGGAAGAAGCAGGAAGACTGTGCTAGAATTTTAACTGCGCAACAAGGCGCTAAAAAAGGCCCCTCCCACTCATATTACAACAGTGGGAGACCCGTTACAACGGTTTCTATGCAGAAATATACGTTAGCCATATGGAAAAAAATCATGCCCAAAAAGATTTATCACCAAAGTACCTCACAAAACGAATAACAAGCCAGTAAACGTTTTAAAAACAACTTTCCAGTGTTATGCAAAGTTATCACTAAGCCTGCTACCAGTCGCTTCTACTGCAGTTAAGGCTCATACATTTATTTCAGTATTAACAGTATTTTCTCAGTCAAATTCTAGTCCCTAGAAAATAACTCAACTGCGCATACATTTATCAGCCTGATACCAGTCGCTACTACTGCATTAAAGGCTGTACTTACATCATATGGGTAACAGCAGTGTTTTCTTAGTCAATTCCATTCCTAGAAAATATTACTGCACATACCTCATTAGCGGGGGACCCCGCATGCTATTCCCTTTTCTGAAGTTACCCCACTCCTCAGAATGTGCGAGAACAGCCAGTGGATCTTAGTTACGTCTGCTAAGATCATAGAAAACGCAGGCAGATTCTTCTTCTAAATACTGCCTGAGAGAAAAAACAGCACACTCCGGTGCCATTTTAAAATAATAAACTTTTGATTGAAGAATAATTAGGTAAAAAACTCCTATCTCCTCTCGCGACCTCCTTCTTTGTTGAGACTTGCAAGAGAATGACTGGATATGACATGTGAGGGGAGGAGCTATATAGCAGCTCTGCTTGGGTGATCCTCTTGCAACTTCCTGTTGGGAAGGAGAATATATCCCATAAGTAATGGATGACCCGTGGACTGAACACACTTAACAAGAGAAAGGTATCAATTGTCACATGCAAAAGCTGACATGAATTGTAGAGCTTAAGCAGTACCACTAAGTTATATGTAGACTTCTTAAAAATCTAAATCAGGATTAAATTCCTGATATTCAGACGACAATTTACAGAAGACAAGTCTGAGGAATCAGTATCTGAATATGTAAAGTCTTGCTTGACTGAACTGATCTGTACTAGAACCAGTTAAGTTAAAAGTAGGAAAATGAAGCAATAATCAATGTGCTGACTTAAGAGGCTTAGCTGCCCTAACTGCATAAATTGAGTGCAGAAAGTCTGTATAACTCCCTTGTATGGAAACAAAGTGAGTACAGATTAATTTAGGGAATTAAACAGCATTTGTTAGAATGCATAAAAAGATCCATACAGAACTGCAAAGCTAACCTGACAAAGAATAACATTGCAAATACACAATTAAAGGGACAGTCAACACCAAAATTGTTATTGTTTAAAAAGATAGTTAACGTTTTTAGTACTAATTCCCCAGCTTTGCACAACCAACATTGTTATAGTAATTGTTATAGAAGCTACCCGAAAATGTGAGCGTGTGCCTAAGGAATATAAAAAAAAAAAAAGACAATAGAATTGTAATAATGGCCGAGCTGTGCTATCAATTATGCTCCAATCAAAGTATAAAATGATTAAAGTAAAGACAGTTGAGCCTTTTTTAAAACTACAATTCATATAGCAAAACTATATACAGAATGGTTCCCTCAGTCAAACGTTGTCCCCAATATATATTAAGTAGTAAATGTCTCATTACCATAATACTATATATAATTTCAATCAATTCTATGTACATAATGTAGGTATGTCTCGCCTGGCTAGGATATACATACCTGTTATGTACCACTGCGAGCTATGCGAGTCCTTAGAGGTACTTACGTGATGTGCAACCACTCTACCGTTGCTTACCCAGCTGCAAAGATACTGCTTACAGTAGAGAAACCATCCATTGCTGTGACAGCGACAAATAGTGCAGAGTACAATGATGAGCCAATGTGAGGAGGCTAAGGGACCTGTCCCTTTGACAACTGTGGAAGGCCAGTGATAAACTCCCGCAGGAGAATTACATCCACTGCCTAAGAACCAGTATTCCCCTCTATAAAAATACAGGTTTTCTGAGGGGTCTGAGAACCCCTGTTAAAAATAAAAAATGAACTCCTAAGTTCTTCACCTTCTTCCTGTAAAGGCAAAGACTGGGGATAGCAGAGAGGTGAAATGTCTGGTATCTTTGCCTCCTATTAATGGCCAGAAGTAATGGCTTGTGGACTCTCATAACCTTATAAAAGAAAAAAGCTTTCAGTGGATGACCATTTTAACTAACTATTCACAGAACAATGGAAATTATTTTAAAGTAAGAAGAAAAGAAAAAAATGTACCCCATAAAACTATATATTCATATTTTTAATGTAGACAACCGAAGGTATTGAGACCCATTTTTGTATATTTCATGTCATCATTTGGCAGCAAAATACGATCATACAATAAAAAAACGTTTTCTCAGAAAAGTTTACGCACAACTACTGCAGTTATAAGACAAAAGGTTGTAATCCCTTTTGTTCAGGAATGGCAGACATGCATGATTTGGTAAACAAAAGGCCGCTGTTATTTGAAGCTGCCCACCACACTTCTGAAAACGACAGCTAAGAGGTTAATTTGTTATCCGTTAGGTATAATATATGATGTAGTGTAGGGATTATTGTCCCACGTGACACCTCCCTGATGCCTACCAAATTAATGTTAAAAATTAACTATTATGATTCAGAAATAGCATGAAGAAACTATCTAATTTTTTGGATTCATACCTTCTGAAACGCCAGCATCAACAGAGCATGTTTAAGAGTTCACAGTGAATAAGTCATTAGTATGAATTTTGGCTGAAGGCTGTCACACAATACAGTGGCCACAAACTGAAGCAAATTTTGAAAATTGTCAAAAATATAAAAAATCTAGTGCTTATTTAAAATTCAGAGTAAGTGCTACATCAGTCTTTTTTTATTATGCTTCAAATGCAATTCTACTGTATACAATGGTCATTCAAGCCTACGTATGTCTATATGTTGGGGGATAACCCCAAAATGTAAGAGCTTAACAACTATTCTTATATGTTTAGGGAACTGCTTAAATGGCTCAGCGCTTTTAGCAGAAGCTCTAGAGCAGGGGTTGTGAACCTATACCCAAAGGGCACTCATAACAGATCTGCTGACAATCCCACTCTGAGCTACCATCATACTACTTAGATTTATTGGTTTCAGTTGTCCAAGTGGTGGCTTACACAAAACCTTTTGGCTGTCCATAAAACATCTGCTTCATGCTCTAAGGCATCAAATGTGAGAAAATCAGTTTAAATTAAGCAAACTGTGGATAATAGTGCGCTGGTGTCGTGTATGAGGTATCAAACTCCTTGCTTATAAATTTAGATCCTTCAATCTAAAAGATATGAACTAGAAAAAAAGGGAAGTGTAGTAAGGGCGCTATCAGCTAAAGATACCTTTACATATAACAATTGTGTAAAAACAAACCTTTGTGATTAGTGTTTAATATCTATGTAGGCTGATGAATTTGTGCAGAAATGAATTGGACGAAATAATTGTAGGTAAAAACTAGTGGAAACACAATGTTAAATAGAAAATTCTCTAGACATAGAACACTGTGGTGAGCAGATATAAAGTGGATATATATGCAGTATATTTACTAAATGATTACACTAGGGATAAAGCTATTTTCTAAGCTGTCTTTATAGGATTGCAATGTATGGCAGGCTGATGCTAATGCCTATGTAAATAATCCTTATGAGGGATGCAAGAAATCTATGTCAACTACTAAATTGCAAAAAATATTGATTGGAATAATTATTAAAAAAAAGGATATGATTAAATACTGATGTAAACACTGATATAAAATAATAGAGTGGATAGTAGATTTTTTTAGGCATAAAACACTGTAGTTAAGTAAGGTCAGATACTGATTACGTACCAGAAAAAAATATATATATGGAACTGATGTCAATGCTAATAATATCTACTTATTGGTTACAATAATGATAAACTATGTTTCTATGATAATAATAATAATAATAATAATAATAATAATATACAGTCTTTGTTAAAATACAATGTTTACCAGAATTATGCAAATAAAAACATATACCATTAAAATATTTTTTTCAATTGGTTGACATCAATCTCTAAAATTCGTTAAGACAATAAAAAGTTCACTTTAAAAAGAGTCCATTACGGGTTACTTAAATTTTTAAAGTAGTGAAGTGGTGCAATCGTAGTTTTAAAGAGCATACCTTTTAAGGCTGTTGGGTAATCGCTTTCAAGGATCGTACCTTTATATACTATTTAGACTGCAGGGTATCCAAATTCATCCTGCGTCTAATAAGTTGTAAGTTACAGTTACCCGCTGTTGTATGTTATCGTACCTTTCAGCTTGGTTATTCAGAGCCGTGGATATCAGCGGCTTCCTGCAGTGTGTTTCTCGTGCTTTCGGCGTCTTACGTCACACCCGGCAATCTTGGGGGCTCGATCCACATCCACCAATCCTTGCTTAGAGGCTTGTCTGTGCTGTTAGCAACTGATTTTATAATGTTAACACTTGTAGAAATATATGTTGAGAAAATAGATTCCTTGTAGTATAATTGGTACCTGCCCTTAGTGCTGATGCACGCAGGTTTTATTTCAGGAAACATGAAATCAAAGCATATGATGTGAGGTCAACCCGGGTTGTTCAAATTCTTGTTCAAAGATATATTTTGCAACAAAGGTGCAGTGTTGCACAATTCAATTCATGTTATTTATCTCCCTCTTTTTGCTTCTTTTTGTGAGTAATCCCCTTCCTCTTTCCTCTAGACCCCTTTTTCTCCTTAGATTTGTTTCTGGTTCTAATTCTAATTTTTAGACGCAGGATGAATTTGGATACCCTGCAGTCTAAATAGTATATAAAGGTACGATCCTTGAAAGCCATTACCCAACAGCCTTAAAAGGTAAGCTCTTTAAAACTACGATTGCACCACTTCACTACTTTAAAAATTTAAGTAACCCGTAATGGACTCCTTTTAAAGGGAACTTTTTATTGTCTTAAATTTTAGAGATTGATGTCAACCAATTGAAAAAAATCTTTTAATGGTATATGTTTTTATTTGCATAATTCTGGTAAACATTGTATTTTAACAAAGACTGTATAGAAACAGTTTATCATTATTGTAACCAATAAGTAGATATTATTAGCATTGACATCAGTTCCATATATATATATTTTCTGGTACGTAATCAGTATCTGACCTTACCTAACTACAGTGTTTTATGCCTAA
>NC_069499.1:642287524-642340024 GCF_027579735.1 Bombina bombina
AAAAGTGTGAAGAGAGGACCAAGTTGCAGCCTCGCAAATCTGTTCACAGAAGCTTCCTTCGTGAACGCCCATGAGGAAGCAACAGCCCTCAAGGAAAGAGCCGTAACTCTAACTGGAGACTGCGGTCTAGCAGTGTCCTATTAAATGGTACTCATTTTATCGACCTTGAAAAAATGAAGGGCTGAGTCGTCCCAGCCGTGACCTTTGGACAGACTTTTGTAGTCATAGAATTTTACCGACTGAGCTACCTCACTGTATATACTCTTCAGTCAAAAAGATAGATAAGTAGCCGTAGCTTTCTGCCCGATACGTTTTCCTGAGAAAACCCCAAACAAAAGACTGACGAAAATCCATAGACGCCTGCAGGACCACGTCCAGATTGTAAAATTTGTTCTTTCTGAGAAGGATTAGGACACAAGAAAGGAACAACAATCTCCTGATTAATGTTCCGATCAGAAGTAACCGTAGGAAGAAATCCTAAAGTAGTACAGAAAACTACCTTATCTGAATGAAAAATAAGGTAAAGAGACTCATAATGCAATGCCGAGAGCTCTGACAGTCTACAAGCATAGGAAATAGCAACAAAAAAGAAAACATTCCAAGATAACAAATTAATATCTAAGGAATGCATAGGCTCAAAAGAAGTCCCTTGAAGAAGTTTAAGAATTAAATTCAGACTCCCTAGAGGAGTAACTGTTTTGAACACAGGCCTGACAAAAAAATTGTACATCTGGAACATCCGCCAGACGTTTGTGTAACAAAAAGGAAAATGCCAAGATTCAACCCTTTAGGGAACTAGTCGATAAGCCTTTCTCCAAACTTTCTTGGAGAAAAGACAAAATCCTAGAAATCCTAGCTCTACTCCATGAGTATCCCTTGGATTCACACCAAAGAGAAAACACTATATCTTATGGTAAATCTTTCTAGTTACAGGCTAGCTAGTCTGAATCATAGTCTCTATGACCGAGTCAGAAAAACCCCGCTTAGACAAAATTAAGCGTTCAATCTCCAAGCAATCAGCCTCAGAGAAACTAGATGTGGGTGAAAGAAAGACCCTTGAATTAGAAGGTCCTTCCTCAACAGAAGTCTCCAAGGTGGCAGCAATGACATGACCACCAAATCTACACACCAAATCCTGCGACGCCAAGCCGGAGCAAAGAAAATCACTGACACCCTCTCCAGTTTGATTCGAGCAATGACCAGAGGAGGAAGCGCAAACAGAGGAAAAAAGGTATGCTAGACTAAAAGGTCTAAAGAACCGCCAGAGCATCTATCAGTTCCGCCTGGAAGTCCCTGGACCTCTACCCTTATCTCGTGAGCTTGGCATTCTGTTGAGACGCCATGAGATCTAACTCCAGCTGATCCCACTGGAGAATTAGGTTAGAGAACATTTCCGGATGGAGTACCCACTCTCCCACATGAAAGATCTGTCTGCTCAGAAAGTCTGCCTCCCAGACCCCTGGGATGTGGATTGCCGATAGATAGCAAAATTAGGCCTCCGCCCACTGAAATATCTTGGCTACCTCGGTCATCGCTAAGGAAGTCCTCGTTCCTCCCTGACTGATGTAAGCCACTGAAGTTATGTTGTCCGACTGGAAGCTGATAAACTGGACCGAGGCTAACTGAGGCCAGGTCAGAAGAGCAGTGAAGATCGCTCTCAGTTCCAGGATGTTTATAGGAAGTACAGACTCTGACCGAGTCAAAACTCTGTGAGCCTGTCGGGAACCCCAAACAGCTCGCCACCTTAGAAGGCTAGCGTCCGTTGTCACAATCACCCAAACGATCTGCAAAAGCAGAAACCTTGGGAGAGAGGATTCAAAGACAACCGCCGTTGAAGCGAGTCCCTCGTCTCCTGCTCCAGGGTCATTCAAGGAGACAAGTCCGCATAATCTCCGTTCCATCGCCTGAGCATGCTTAACTGCCAAGGTCTGAGGTGGAACCGAGCTCTAACTTCCTGACTTCTGTCAGAAAAAAACTTTATAGATATGGAATCTATCATGGATCCCAAGAAAGTCACCCTTGTATTTGGAACTAAGGAACTCTATTCCAAATTTACCTTTAGAGTTCTCAGAAAAAGATAACACCAAGTCGGTATGGGATCTTACTTGTTGAAAAGATGGCGCCTGGACTAGAATATCATCCAGATAAGATGCCACCCCAAAGCTCCATAGCCTTAGTACCGCCAGTGGAGACCCCAGAACCTTCGCAAAGATTCTGGGAGCCACGGCCAGATCAAAAGGAAGAGCCACGAACTGGAAGTGTGTCTAGAAAGGCAAACCTAATGAAATTGTGATGATCCCTGTAGATAGGAACCTATAGATATACGTCATGCAAATCCATCAGAATATAGGAGGCGCAGTGAGAATTATGTCCCACCAGTTCCCATTGCTCTAAAGCCACCAAAAGCTCTACTGAAGAAACTGACATGGACTACGGCTACACCCTAGAACAAAGCAGCAAAATCTTGTACTACTTTAAAAATAATCAACTCTTGATTGAAGAATCTAATACCACACTTTACCTCTTCCTATCAATAACGTAGGCAAAGAGAATGACTGGAGTGGGAGGGAAGGGAGGATCTATTTAACAGCTCTACTGTGGTGCTCTTTGCCTCCTCCTGCTGAGGTGCTGAGGTGAATATCCCATTAGTAATTATGATGATCCGTGGACTCATCGTGTCTTAAAAAAGAAATAGATATAGCGCACTCCCACTTGCCAAAAGTCTCCAGACCAGGATGCATAAACCATTAAATAAAGTCAAATAATATGCACTCAATGGATTTAAAGCACAGCACACATATATACACACACACATACATACATATACACACACACAAATAATGCTTACCTTTCCATCGAGGGGAGGAGAGTCCACAGCTTCACTCATTACTTGTGGGAAATAAGAACCTGGCCACCAGGAGGCAGCAAAGACACCCCAGCCAAAGGCTTAAATACCTCCCCCACTTCCCTCACCCACCAGTCATTCTGCTGAGGGAACAAGGAACAGTAAGAGATATCAGGGTATTAATGGTGCCAGAAGAAGAATTAAATTTAGATCCGCCCACCAGAGTTACGGGCAGGGCCGTGAACTCTCCTCCCCTCGATGGAAATAAAATTATCAGGTAAGCATAATTTATGTTTTCCATATAAAGGGGAGGAGAGTCCACGGCTTCATTTATTACTTGTGGGAAACATATACCCAAGCTTTAGAGGACACTGAATGAAACCGGAAGGGCAAAAAGGCAGACCCTAATCTGAGGGCACCACATCCTGCAAAATCTTTCCCCATAAAACAGCTTCCGCAGAAGCAAAAACATCAAATTCGTAAAGCCTTGTAAAAGTGTGTAAGGAGGACCAGGTAGCCGCCTTACAAATCTGCTCCATAGAGGCCTCATTCTTGAAGGCCCAAGACAAAGTCACAACTCTAGTTTAATGAGCTGTGTTTCTCTGGGGAGGCTTATGTCCCGCTGTCTCATAGGCCAAGCGAATCAAGCTCTTCAACCAAAAGGACAAAGAAGAAGCGGTCCTCTGCCCCTTGCGCTTCCCTGAATACACCACAAAGATGTAGACTGTCTGAAATCCTTAGTAGCCTGAAGATAGAACTTCAAGGCACGAACCACATCCAGGTTATGAAGTAACCTCTCCTTAGAAGGGTTAGGACACAAAGGAGGAACAACTATTTCCTTATTCATGTTACGGTTAGACACCACCTTTGTAAAAAATAACAAACCAGTGTGAAGAACAGTCTTATCTGCATGAAAAACTAGATAAGGAGGCTGACATTGCAAGGCAGCTAGTTCAGACACACTGCGCGCCGATGCAATAGCCAACAGGAAGAGAACCTTCCATGACAGAATCTTAATGTCAATGGAATGCATAGGCTCAAATGGAACCTTCTGGAAGACCTTAAGAACCAAGTTTAATCTTCATGGAGTAGCAGACTGCCGACAGACAGGCCTGATTCTAGACAGGGCCCGAACAAAGGATTTAATGTCAAAGAGCTCAGCAAGTCTCCTATGCAACAAGACTAAGAACGCTGAAAACTGTCCCTTTAAGATACTAGCGGCAAGACCCTTCTCCAAACCGTCTTGGAGAAAGGACAAAATCCAGGATACCTTCACCTTGTGCCAAGGATATCCAAGCTTCTCACACCAGGACAAGTAAGTCCTCCACACCTTATGATAGATGTGACGAGTGACTGGCTTTTTTGCCTGATTTAGAGTGTCAATCACTCTTTCAGAAAAGCCTCTCTAGGCTAAGACTAGGTGTTCAATCTCCACGCATTCAGCCTCTGAGAATCGAGATTTTGATGTTGAAAACAGCCCTGTTCCAGCAGATCCCTGCGACAGGGTAACCTCCACGGTGGAGATGACAGAAACCCAGTCCTCTGCGGCCACGATGGAGCAATCAGAATAGCCGAAGCTTGCTCCTGCTTGATGCGGGCCACTACACGAGGTAAAAGTGGTAACGGGGGAAAAATGTAAGCAAGACTGAACCCCCATGGCACCACCAAAGAAAAACTCATCAGGATGCCAAAGAAATGGCAGAGGTTTCCTAACCTTTTCTGGAACCAGATAAACAGCAGATAGACTAGAAGACTTCTGAAATCCTAGTAACCTCGATTTAGAATTATAAAGTTCTTACCACATACAAAAGATGTAAAGAACTCTCAAAGAATTCTTTGAGATTAGGACACAAAGAAGGGACAACAATTTATCTACTAATGTTCAAATTCGCAACCTTAGGGGGGGGGAAATGAAGTCCACAAAACAACTTATCTAGATGGGGGGAAAAAAAAAAATCAGATAAGGAGAGACACAAGAGAGCTGATAAATCAAACTCTTTTAGCAGAAGAGATAGTCAAAACAATACTTTCAAAGAAATTAGATACAATCTTCAAAGAAAATATAGGCTCAAAAGAAAAGAGTCTGCAAAATCTTTAAACCAAATAAGACTAAAAAGGAGAAAATAAATGAACGGGCTTGATACCAACCAAAGCCTGAAAAAAAAGTGAATATCGGGAAGTTAAAATTTGCAGACAAACCTCCAAACCATCCTGAAAAACAGTCAAATCCTAGGAATTCTAAAAGAATACCAAGAGAATTTATGAGAACACTATAAAATATAAGTTTTCCAAACCTGAAAATACATGTTCCTTGAAACAGACTTATAAGCCTACATCATAGCGATAAAAACTGAGTCAGAGAAACTTCTATGACTAAACACTAATCAATTTTCATACCCCAAATTAGTAATTTGAGATCCCTATGGAAAAATAGCCCCTAAAACAAGAAGGCTATCCAAAGAGAAGCAGCCAAGGATGGCAACTGGACATCCGAACAAGATCCACATACCAAACCTGTGAGGCCATGCTGATGCCATCAGAAACACATGACATTGTTCCAATATGATCTTGAAAATCACCTTTGGAAGAAAAAAACAAAGGTGGAAAGATGTAGTCAGGTTGCAAAACCAAGACACTGCTAATGCATCCACCATCTCCACCTTAGGATCCCTGAACCTGAAAAGGTACCTGGGAAATTCAGAAAACACATCTGTATAGAGACACCACTCTCCCGGATGTAAAGACTGAAGGCTGAGGTAATTCACCTCCCAAATGACTGAAATTGTAGAAAATAGAAAGGAGATGAATTCCATCTAAGAACGTATTCAAGATACTACTTAACTGCTAAGGAACTACGAGTCCCTATTGTTAATTGACATATACCACAGTTGCGTTATTGAATGTCTGAAAGCAAAAAATGAAAAAGTTTTTTTTTTTTTTTTATGAGAGAAGAGGCCAAGCCTGAAAGAGCTCTGAAAAATAGCACAGAGTTGCTAAATATTGTTTGGAATCCTCGCCTCTTGAGGTTTCCAAACCCCTTGTGCTGTCAAAATACCATCAGACAGCTCCCCAACCTGTAAGACTTGCATCTATTAAGAATACAGTCCAGGAAGGACGAACAAAAGGAGGCCACCTGAATAAAATGATAGACTAATCACCAAAACAGAGAAAGCAGAGCATTAGGATTTAAAAATATCAACTGTGATATTTAAAAACAATCCCTGTATCATTGATTCAGTACGCAAATCAAAAAGAGATCTCAGATGAAAAACGAACAAAGGGAACTATGCCCGATGCTGCAGTTATGAGACCTAAAAACTTCCATGCACATAGCCACTGAAAGAAATGTTCTAGACTTTAAGTTAGACAAGCTAACGCCAGTTATAATTGACTTTTGTTCTCTAAAGACAAAGACATGAACACAGAATCTATCTAAAAACCCAAAAAGAAGTGACCCTTGTCTGAGGAATTACGAAACTCTTTGGTAAATTAAATCCTCTAACCATGTCTTGAAAAAACAAAAAACTTAGTTGATTCATGAGGGATTCAACAAAAAGAAAAGTCCATATATTTGAATACTGCTCTTTCATATGTATGTATTGGGTACTTGGAAAGCGCGTCTAATCTGTAAGGGACTCAAGAAGCTACTCAATCGACCTTGGAAGGATGAAAGGCTGAATGGATATCGCCGGGAATCGAACCTGCATTAGCATGCTGAGCTATCTGTCCGACTTTAATAAAAGAAAAGTTTAATCTAATACCAAGATACCATCCAAACAAGGAAGCACCACAATACCCTACTGTCTGAAGACAGAAAGAAGGGCACTAAGAACCTTTGAAGAGATTCATAAAGCTGTCACTAAACCAAATGGAAAAGTGACAAATTGGTAAAGCTTAAAAAGAAAAATCGCAGAATCCACAAGTGGTCTGAATGAAATAAAATATGAGGATAAACATTCTGAAAAAGGCAGTGGACATGAAATCGCCTTAACAAAAAGGCATAATAGTCCTTAGAATTGCCAACTTAAAAGTGGAGACTAAAAAAACAATATAAAAGTCTTCAGATCCAAGAGTGGACTGAATAAACCTCTCTTCTTAGAGACAAAGAATAGAATTGAAATAGAAACCCAAATTCTGTTCCTGCAAAAAGAACTGGTATAATCACTCCTGAAAAAAATTCAGTGTACTGAGAAAGAAAGATTCTTCCCATAGGAGGTCCCATTCTAGAAATCTATTTAAAACCTAAAAATAATATAGAATTTGGACTGAGATCATCCAAAAATAATTTAATCTTCCCCCCACCAGGACGACTGGTTTAAGAACCGCACCCTCACGCAGTCTAATAACTAGTAATTATATAGCGTTTTTCTCCCAGGATACAAAAAAACACTTCTTCAGTGTTTACACTCGGAGTTAACCAAATTAGCAGCTGATAAAACCAGTAGTTATTATTACCCAAATAAATGGTATACAATAAATTGACCTCAAAGGGCTGTATTAACCCTGCCGGGAAATTAATCTATGACCCTTGGGTCTAGAACAAGAGTTTGTAGTCAGGACATTCCCCAACTGATCTACATCCCCTGACTAAAAGTAGGGCAGAAAAAAAAAACCTCTAAACCTCCAGAAATAGTGGAGATAATAGAAATCAAATACATTATTATCCTAACAAGAGAGATAATAAAAACATAATTTATGTAAGAACTTACCTGATAAATTCATTTCTTTCATATTAGCAAGAGTCCATGAGCTAGTGACGTATTGGATATACATTCCTACCAGGAGGGGCAAAGTTTCCCAAACCTCAAAATGCCTATAAATACACCCCTCACCACACCCACAATTCAGTTTAACGAATAGCCAAGAAGTGGGGTGATAAGAAAGGAGCGAAAGCATCAAAATAAGGAATTGGAATAATTGTGCTTTATACAAAAAAAATCATAACCACCACAAAAAACATAATTTATGCTTACCTGATAAATTCCTTTCTTCTGTTGTGCGATCAGTCCACGGGTCATCATTACTTCTGGGATATAACTCCTCCCCAACAGGAAATGCAAGAGGATTCACCCAGCAGAGCTGATATAGCTCCTCCCCTCTACGTCAGTCCCAGTCATTCGACCAAGAATCAACGAGAAAGGAGTAACCAAGGGTGAAGTGGTGACTGGAGTATAATTTAAAAAATATTTACCTGCCTTAAAAAACAGGGCGGGCCGTGGACTGATCGCACAACAGAAGAAAGGAATTTATCAGGTAAGCATAAATTATGTTTTCTTCTGTTATGTGCGATCAGTCCACGGGTCATCATTACTTCTGGGATACCAATACCAAAGCAAAAGTACACGGATGACGGGAGGGATAGGCAGGCTCATTATATAGAAGGAACCACTGCCTGAAGAACCTTTCTCCCAAAAATAGCCTCCGAAGAAGCAAAAGTGTCAAATTTGTAAAATTTGGAAAAAGTATGAAGCGAAGACCAAGTTGCAGCCTTGCAAATCTGTTCAACAGAGGCCTCATTCTTAAAGGCCCAAGTGGAAGCCACAGCTCTAGTGGAGTGAGCTGTAATTCTTTCAGGAGGCTGCTGTCCAGCAGTCTCATAGGCTAAACGTATTATGCTACGAAGCCAGAAAGAGAGAGAGGTAGCAGAAGCTTTTTGACCTCTCCTCTGTCCAGAATAAACGACAAACAAGGAAGAAGTTTGGCGAAAATTTTTAGTTGCCTGCAAGTAGAACTTGAGGGCACGAACTACATCCAGATTGTGTAGAAGACGTTCCTTCTTTGAAGAAGGATTTGGACACAAGGATGGAACAACAATCTCTTGATTGATATTCCTGTTAGTAACTACCTTAGGTAAGAACCCAGGTTTAGTACGCAGAACTACCTTGTCTGAGTGAAAGATCAGATAAGGAGAATCACAATGTAGGGCTGATAACTCAGAGACTCTTCGAGCCGAGGAAATAGCCATTAAAAATAGAACTTTCCACGATAACAATTTTATATCAATGGAATGAAGGGGTTCAAATGGAACACCTTGTAAAACGTTAAGAACTAAGTTTAAACTCCATGGCGGAGCAACGGCTTTAAACACAGGCTTGATCCTAGCTAAAGCTTGACAAAAAGCCTGGACGTCTGGATTTTCTGACAGACGCCTGTGCAACAAGATGGACAGAGCTGAAATCTGTCCCTTTAATGAACTAGCCGATAAACCCTTTTCTAGACCTTCTTGTAGAAAGGACAATATCCTAGGGATCCTAACCTTACTCCAGGAGTAACGTTTGGATTCGCACCAGTATAGGTATTTGCGCCATATTTTATGGTAAATCTTTCTGGTAACAGGCTTCCTAGCCTGGATCAGGGTATCAATAACCGACTCAGAAAAACCACGCTTTGATAAAATCAAGCGTTCAATTTCCAAGCAGTCAGTTTCAGAGAAGTTAGATTTTGATGTTTGAATGGACCCTGTATCAGAAGGTCCTGTCTCAGAGGTAGAGACCAAGGCGGACAGGATGACATGTCCACTAGATCTGCATACCAAGTCCTGCGTGGCCATGCAGGCGCTATTAGAATCACAGATGCTCTCTCTTGTTTGATTTTCGCAATCAATCGAGGAAGCAGCGGGAAGGGTGGAAACACATAAGCCATCCCGAAGTTCCAAGGTGCTGTCAAAGCATCTATCAGAACCGCTTCCGGATCCCTGGATCTGGACCCGTAGTGAGGAAGTTTGGCGTTCTGGCGAGACGCCATGAGATCTATCTCTGGTTTGCCCCAACGTCGAAGTATTTGGGCAAAAATCTCCGGATGAAGTTCCCACTCTCCCGGATGAAAAGTCTGGCGACTCAAGAAATCCGCCTCCCAGTTCTCCACTCCCGGGATGTGGATTGCTGACAGGTGGCAAGAGTGAGACTCTGCCCAGCGAATTATCTTTGATACTTCCATCATTGCTAGGGAGCTTCTTGTCCCTCCCTGATGGTTGATGTAAGCTACAGTCGTGATATTGTCCGACTGAAACCTGATGAACCCCTGAGTTGTTAATTGGGGCCAAGCTAGAAGGGCATTGAGAACTGCCCTCAATTCCAGAATGTTTATTGGAAGGAGACTCTCCTCCTGATTCCATAATCCCTGAGTCTTCAGAGAATTCCAGACAGCGCCCCAACCTAATAGGCTGGCGTCTGTTGTTACGATTGTCCAGTCTGGCCTGCTGAATGGCATCCCCCTGGACAGGTGTGGCCGATAAAGCCACCATAGAAGAGAATTTCTGGTCTCTTGATTCAGATTCAGGGTAGGGGACAAATCTGAGTAATCCCCATTCCACTGACTTAGCATGCACAATTGCAGCGGTCTGAGGTGTAGGCGTGCAAAAGGTACTATGTCCATTGCCGCTACCATTAAGCCGATCACCTCCATGCATTGAGCCACTGACGGGTGTTGAATGGAATGAAGGACACGGCATGCATCCTGAAGCCTTGTTAACCTGTCTTCTGTCAGGTAAATCTTCATTTCTACAGAATCTATAAGAGTCCCCAAGAATGGAACTCTTGTGAGAGGAAAAAGAGAACTTTTCTTTTCGTTCACTTTCCATCCATGCGACCTTAGAAATGCCAGAACTAACTCTGTATGAGACTTGGCAGTTTGAAAGCTTGAAGCTTGTATTAGAATGTCGTCTAGGTACGGAGCTACCGAAATCCCTCGCGGTCTTAGTACCGCCAGAAGGGCGCCCAGAACCTTTGTGAAGATTCTTGGGGCCGTAGCCAATCCGAATGGAAGAGCTACAAACTGGTAGTGCCTGTCTAGGAAGGCAAACCGTAGATACCGTTGATGATCTTTGTGAATCGGTATGTGAAGGTAAGCATCTTTTAAATCCACTGTGGTCATGTACTGACCCTTTTGGATCATAGGTAAGATTGTCCGAATAGTTTCCATTTTGAACGATGGAACTCTTAGGAATTTGTTTAGAATCTTTAAATCTAAGATTGGCCTGAAAGTTCCCTCTTTTTTGGGAACCACAAACAGGTTTGAGTAGAACCCTTGTCCTTGTTCCGACCGCGGAACTGGATGGATCACTCCCATTAATAACAGATCTTGTACACAGCGTAGAAACGCTTCTTTCTTTATCTGGTTTGTTGACAACCTTGACAGATGAAATCTCCCTTTTGGGGGAGATAATTTGAAGTCTAGAAGGTATCCCTGAGATATGATCTCCAGCGCCCAGGGATCCTGAACATCTCTTGCCCAGGCCTGAGCGAAGAGAGAAAGTCTGCCCCCCACTAGATCCGGTCTCGGATCGGGGGCTCTCGGTTCATGCTGTCTTTGGGGCAGCAGCAGGTTTCCTGGTCTGTTTGCCCTTATTCCAGGACTGGTTAGGTTTCCAGCCTTGTCTGTAACGAGCAACAGCTCCTTCCTGTTTTGGTGCAGTGGAGGTTGACGCTGCTCCAGGTTGAAATTCCGAAAGGAACGAAAATTAGACTGTCTAGCCTTAGCTTTGGCTTTGTCTTGAGGTAGGGCGTGGCCCTTACCTCCTGTAATGTCAGCGATAATTTCTTTCAACCCGGGCCCAAATAAAGACTGCCCCTTGAAAGGTATATTAAGTAATTTAGACTTAGAAGTAACATCAGCTGACCAGGATTTTAGCCACAGTGCTCTACGTGCCTGTATGGCGAATCCAGAGTTCTTAGCCGTAAGTTTAGTTAAATGTACTACGGCCTCCGAAATGAATGAATTGGCTAGTTTAAGGACTCTAAGCCTGTCCATAATGTCGTCTAGCGTAGACGAACTAAGGTTCTCTTCCAGAGACTCAATCCAAAATGCTGCCGCAGCCGTAATCGGCGCGATACATGCAAGGGGTTGCAATATAAAACCTTGTTGAACAAACATTTTCTTAAGGTAACCCTCTAATTTTTTATCCATTGGATCTGAAAAAGCACAGCTATCCTCCACCGGGATAGTGGTACGCTTAGCTAAAGTAGAAACTGCTCCCTCCACCTTAGGGACCGTTTGCCATAAGTCCCGAGTAGTGGCGTCTATTGGAAACATCTTTCTAAATATTGGAGGGGGTGAGAACGGCACACCGGGTCTATCCCACTCCTTAGTAACAATTTCAGTTAATCTCTTAGGTATAGGAAAAACGTCAGTACTCGCCGGTACCGCAAAGTATTTATCCAACCTACACATTTTCTCTGGTATTGCAACGGTGTTACAATCATTGAGAGCTGCTAAGACCTCCCCTAGTAATGCACGGAGGTTCTCCAATTTAAATTTAAAATTTGAAATATCTGAATCCAATCTGTTTGGATCAGAACCGTCACCCACAGAATGAAGCTCTCCGTCCTCATGCTCTGCAAGCTGTGACGCAGTATCAGACATGGCCCTAGTATTGTCAGCGCACTCTGTTCTCACCCCAGAGTGATCACGCTTGCCTCTTAGTTCTGGTAATTTAGACAAAACTTCAGTCATAACAGTAGCCATATCATGTAATGTTATCTGTAATGGCCGCCCAGATGTATTAGGCGCCATAATATCACTCACCTCCCGGGCGGGAGATGCAGGTACTGCCGCGTGAGGCGAGTTAGTCGGCATAACTCTTCCCTCGCAGTTTGGTGAAATTTGTTCACATTGTACAAATTGACTTTTATTTAAAGTAGCATCAATACAGTTAGTACATAAATTTCTATTGGGCTCCACCTTGGCATTGGAACAAATGACACAGATATTCTCTGAGTCAGACATGTTTAACACACTAGCAATAACTTGCAACCTGGTTATAATCTTTTTTAGCAAAAACGTACTGTGCCTCAAAGAGGTACTTTAACGATTAAATGACAGTTGAGATAATGAACTGAAACAGTTATAGCATCAAGTTTAAAATAACACAACTTTTAGCAAAGGTTTGTTCCCATTAGTAAATAACTAAATTTGACATAAAAAATTATAGAGTAACGTTTTTATTCACAGTCAATAACAATTCTCACAGCTCTGCTGAGAGAATGTACCTCCCTTCAAAGAAGTTTGAAGACCCCTGAGATCTGTCAGTGAACCGGATCATGCAGGAAATATAATAGTAGCTGACTGGAATTTTTTTGATGCGTAGCAAAAGAGCGCCAAAACGGCCCCTCCCTCTCACACACAGCAGTGAGGAGAAACGAAACTGTCACAATTTAAAGCAGACAACTGCCAAGTGGAAAATAATGCCCAAACATTTATTTACTCAGTACCTCAGCAATGTAAACGATTCTACATTCCAGCAAAAACGTTTAACATGACAATATTTATTAAAAGGATTAGTGACCTTTAACAGAGTAGTTCCGGTGAAAAACCATTCCCAGAATACTGAAGTGTATACATACATGTCATTATAACGGTATAGCAGGATTTTTTCATCAATTCCATTCAGAAAATAAAAACTGCTACATACCTCAATGCAGATTCATCTGCCCGCTGTCCCCTGATCTGAAGCCTTTACCTCCCTCAGATGGCCGAGAACAGCAATATGATCTTAACTACTCCGGTTAAAATCATAGTAATAAACTCTGGTAGATTCTTCTTCAAACTCTGCCAGAGAAGTAATAACACGCTCCGGTGCTATTGTAAAATAACAAACTTTTGATTGAAGTCATAAAAACTAAGTATAATCACCATAGTCCTCTCACACATCCTATCTAGTCGTTGGGTGCAAGAGAATGACTGGGACTGACGTAGAGGGGAGGAGCTATATCAGCTCTGCTGGGTGAATCCTCTTGCATTTCCTGTTGGGGAGGAGTTATATCCCAGAAGTAATGATGACCCGTGGACTGATCGCACATAACAGAAGAAAAGGGTGGGCCTCATGGACTCTTGCTAATATGAAAGAAATTAATTTATCAGGTAAGTTCTTACATAAATTATGTTTTCTTTCATGTAATTGGCAAGAGTCTATGAGCTAGTGACGTATGGGATAATAAATACCCAAGATGTGGAACTTCCACGCAAGAGTCACTAGAGAGGGAGGGATAAAATAAAGACAGCCAATTCCGCTAAAAAATAATCCACAACCCAAAACAAAAGTTTTAATCTTAATAATGAAAAAAAAAAATGAAATTATAAGCAGAAGAATCAAGTTGAAACAGCTGCCTGAAGTACTTTTCTACCAAAAACTGCTTCAGAAGAAGAGAAAATATCATAATGGTAGAATTTAGTAAAAGTATGCAAAGAAGACCAAGTTGCTGCTTTGCAAATCTGAACAACAGAAGCTTCATTCCTAAATGCCCAGGAAGTAGAAACTGACCTAGTAGAATGAGCCGTAATCCTTTGAGGAGGAGATTTACCCGACTCTACATAAGCATGATGAATCAAAGACTTTAACCAAGACGCCAAAGAAATGGCGTAGGCCTTCTGACCTTTCCTGGAACCAGAAAAGATAACAAATAGACTAGAAGTCTTTCTAAAATCTTTAGTAGCTTCAACATATTTTAAAGCTCTTACTACATCCAAAGAATGTAATGATCTCTCCAGAGAATTCTTAGGATTAGGACACAATGAAGGAACAACAATTTCTCTACTAATGTTGTTAGAATTCACAACCTTAGGTAAAAATTTAAATGAAGTCCGCAACACGGCCTTATCCTGATGAAAAATCAGAAAAGGAGATTCACAAGAAAGAGCAGCTAACACTGAAACTCTTCTAGCAGAAGAGATGGCCAAAAGGAACAGAACTTTCCAAGAAAGAAATTTAATATCCAGAGAATGCATAGGTTCAAACGGAGGAGCTTGTAAAGCCCTCAGAACCAAATTAAGACTCCAAGGAGGAGAGATTGACTTAATGTAAGGTTTGATACGAACCCAAAGTCTCAAATGACCCACGCACCAGTGGTTAGGTGTGCAAAGCTGGAGGAGCCACTGCTCAAAAGACTCCCAAATATCCAGAAACAAAGAAAGTCCAGCAGCACCACAGTAGTTTATCTTTTTAAAGCTTTATTAGTACCTGGAGGTAAAAACCATGACGTTTCGGGCCTAATAGCCCTTAATCATATGACCTTCATGCTGTATACAACATCCTTAAATACCCCACACCACAGGTGTGTATAATCACATTCAAATTTTATACCTGTTACAATTCTATACTACTATCGCCACCTAGTGGTTAAATTTATTATTACATCAAATAAATTCTATAAAAAAGTCTAACAGTGTTACATAAACGTATTTCAACTGCATCTTACATTTCATTTCAAAATTACAAGACAATACGCTATTTTAATATTTACAATTGTCAGGAATGGGACAGAGGGATAATTCTTCAACTTGGTCCTTTATATCAAGAAAGTAGAATATGGTAAAATCTGCAAAATCACAAAAAGATATTAAAATCAATTTCACGGTTCATTCCCTTTGGATACAGACAATCTAGCCTATAAATCCACATAGATTCTCTCTTGTTTAAGATCAATTCTCTGTTCCCACCTCTCCGTGGGACAGGGACATGATCTATAATTTGGAATTTCAATTGTGCAATTGAATGTCCAAAGGTCAGAAAATGATTTTGATACGAACCAAAGCCTGTACAAAACAATGAACAGGAAGATTAGCAATCTTTCTGTGAAAAAGAACAGAAAGAGCAGAGATTTGTCCTTTCAAGGAACTTGCAGACAAACCTTTATCCAAACCATCCTGAAGAAACTGTAAAATTCTAGGAATTCTAAAAGAATGCCAGGAGAATTTATGAGAAGAACACCAAGAAATGTAAGTCTTCCAGACTCGATAATAAATCTTCCTAGAAACAGAT
Source organism: Bombina bombina (assembly GCF_027579735.1). NCBI lineage: Eukaryota > Metazoa > Chordata > Amphibia > Anura > Bombinatoridae > Bombina > Bombina bombina. The sequence goes on from NC_069499.1 coordinate 642,303,124, forward strand.
TTACGAGCCTGTAACCTAGTATTAATTACTGAGTCAGAGAAACCTCTATGACTAAGAATCAAGCGTTCAATTTCCATACCTTGAAATTTAATGATTTGAGATCCTGATGGAAAAAAGGGCCTTGAGATAGAAGGTCTGGTCTTAACGGAAGAGTCCAAGGTTGGCAACTGGCCATCCGAATGAGATCCGCATACCAAAACCTGTGAGGCCATGAATGGAGCCACCAGCAGTACAAACGAACGTTCCATTAGAATTTTGGAAATCACTTTTGGAAGAAGAACTAGAGGCTGAAAGATATAGGCAGGATGATAATTCCAAGGAAGCGACAATGCGTCCACTGCCTCCGCCTGAGGATCCCTGGATCTGGACAGATACCTGGGAAGTTTCTTGTTTAGATGAGAGGCCATCAGATCTATTTCTGGAAGTCCCCACATTTGAACAATCTGAAGAAATACCTCTAGGTGAAGAGACCATTCGCCCGGATGTAACGTCTGGCGACTGAGATAATCCGCTTCCCAATTGTCTACACCTGGGATGTGAACCGCAGAGATTAGACAGGAGCTGGATTCCGCCCATACAAGTATCCAAGATACTTCTTTCATAGCCTGAGGACTGTGAGTCCCCCTTGATGATTGACATATGCCACGGTTGTGACATTGTCTGAAAACAAATAAATGATTCTCTCTTCAGAAGAGGCCAGAACTGAAGAGCTCTGAAAATCGCACGTTGTTCCAAAATGTTGATTGGTAATCTCGCCTCCTGAGATTCCCAAACCCCCTGCGCTGTCAGAGATCCCCAATACAGCTCCTCAACCTGACAGACTCGCATCTGTTGAGATCACAGTCCAGGTTGGACGAACAAAAGAAGCCCCTTGGACTAAACGATGGTGATCTATCCACCACGTCAGAGAGTGTCGTACATTGGGATTTAAGGATATTAATTGTGATATCTTCTTATAATCCCTGCACCACTGGTTCAGCATACAAAGCTGAAGAGGTCGCATGTGAAAACGAGCAAAGGGGATCGCGTCCGATGCAGCAGTCATGAGACCTAGAATTTCCATGCACAAAGCTACCGAAGGGAATGATTGAGACTGAAGGTTTCGACAGGCTGAAACCAATTTCAGACGTCTCTTTTCTGTTAGAGACAAGGTCATGGACACTGAATCTATTTGAAAACCCAAAAAGGTTACCTTTGTCTGAGGAATCAACGAACTCTTTGGTAAATTGATCCTCCAACCATGTCTTTGAAGAAACGACACAAGTTGATTCGTATGAGATTCTGCAGAATGTGAAGACTGAGCAAGTACCAAGATATCGTCCAAATAAGGAAATACCGCAATACCCTGTTCTCTGATTACAGAGAGAAGGGCACCGAGAACCTTTGAAAAGTTCCTTGGAGCTGTTGGTAGGCCAAACGGAAGGGCCACAAAGTGGTAATGCTTGTCTAGAAAAGAGAATCTAAGAAACTGATAGTGATCTGGAAGAATTGGAATATGAAGATATGCATCCTGTAAATCTATTGTGGACATATAATGCCTTGCTGAACAAAAGGCAGAATAGTCCTTATAGTTACCATTTTGAATGTTGGTATCCTTACATAACGATTCAATATTTTTAAATCCAGAACTGGTCTGAAGGAATTCTCCTTCTTTGGTACAATGAATAGATTTGAGTAAAACCCCAGACCCCATTCCAGAACTGGAACTGCCACAATTACCCCAGCCAACTCTAGATCTGAAACACATTTCAGAAACGCCTGAGCCTTCATTGGGTTTATTGGAAAGCGAGAGAGAAAAAATCTTCTCGCAGTCGGCCTTACCTTGAAACCTATTCTGTACCCTTGTGAAACAATGTTCTGAATCCAAAGACTATGAATCGAATTGATCAAAATATCTTTGAAAAATCGTAACCTGCCCCCTACCAGCTGTGCTGGAATGAGGGCCGCACCTTCATGTGGACTTGGGAGCTGGCTTTGACTTTCTAAAAGGCTTGGATTTATTCGAGACTGGAGAAGGTTTCCAAACGGAAACCGTTCCTTTAGGGGGAAGGGTCAGGCTTCTGTTCCTTATTCTGACGAAAGGAACGAAAACGATTAGCAGCCCTGTATTTACCTTTAGATTTTTTGTCCCGAGGCAAAAAAGTTCCTTTCCCCCCAGTAACAGTTGAAATAATAGAATCCAACTGAGAACCAAATAATTTATTACCTTGGAAAGAAAGAGAAAGCAAAGTTGACTTAGAAGTCATATCTGCATTCCAAGTTTTAAGCCATAAAGCTCTTCTAGCTAAAATAGCTAAACACATATACCTGACATCAATTCTAATGATATCAAAGATGGCATCACAAATAAAGTTATTAGCATGTTGAAGAAGTTTAACAATGCTATGAGTATTATGGTCTGACACTTGTTGCGCTAAAGCCTCCAACCAGAAAGTGGAAGCAGCAGCAACATCAGCCAAAGAAATAGCAGGTCTAAGAAGATTACCTGAACATAAATAAGCTCTCCTTAGAAAGGATTCAAGCTTCCTATCTAAAGGATCCTTAAAGGAAGTACTATCCGCCATAGGAATAGTAGTACGTTTAGCAAGAGTAGAGACAGCCCCATCAACTTAAGGGATTTTGTTCCAAAACACTAATCTATCAGATGGCACAGGGTACAATTTCTTAAACCTTTGAGAACCCAGATTATTCCATTCCCTAGAAATTACTTAAGAAATAGCATCAGGGACAGGAAAAACTTCTGGAATAACTACATGAGGTTTGAAAACCGAATTTAAACGCTTAGTAGATTTAGTATAAAGAGGACTAGACTCCTCCATATCTAATGCGATTAACACTTCTTTAAGTAAAGAACGAATAAATTCCATTTTAAATAAATATGAAGATTTATCAGTGTCAATATCTGAGACAGAATCTTCTGAACCAGATAAATCCTCATCAGAAACAGACAATTCAGAATGATGACGGTCACTTAAAAATTCATCTGAAATATGAGAAGTTTTAAAAGACCTTTTACGTTTACTGGAAGGAGGAATAACAGACAGAGCCTTCCGAATAGAATAAGAAACAAATTCTTTTACATTAACAGGAACATCCTGAGCATTAGATGTTGAGGGAACAACAACAGGTAATGGATTATTACTAATGGAAATACTATCTGCATTAGCAAGTTTATCATGACATTCATCACAAACAGCCGGAGGAACAGTTACCACAAGTTTACAGCAAATACACTTAACTTTGGTAGAACCCGCATCAGGCAGCGTCTTTCCAGAAGTAGATTCTGATCCAGGGTCAAGTTGAGACATCTTGCAATATGTAATAGAAAAAACATATAAAGCAAAATGATCAAATTCCTTAAATGACAGTTTCAGGAATGGGAAAAAATGCCAATGAACAAGCCTCTAGCAACCAGAAGCAAATGAAAAATGAGACTGAAATGGAGTTCCGGAGGAGGAGCTAGTGCATGAGGCTGTGCTGCACAAGCTCTGCTCATCTCCTTCATGCAGGTTACCTTTGGCGGTAGAAACACGCGCCAGGTGCCCCAGCAGCCGTGGGGATAGTATCGCAACCAGCAGAAACATCACTGGAGGAACTCACACAGTGCTGTTGAAACCTAGCACCACAGATCACTACACGGTGTGGTGAACCTCGCGAAGCCCATCTCGCAAAGAGGTCACACACATAAGAGGATATTAAGAGGCAGTCCCCCCCTCCCACCGGTGCTGCGTGAGGGGGGTAGATAGCCTAAAAATAACATAGGAGACATCACCGGAATTTTTTGGCCAAGCTACCGGCTTCCTCACCGCCCTGAGATACAGAACACCTCCTTCCCAATTGGGCCCTGTGCGGTACACATACCTGTCAGGGGCTGGCGAGCGGGTGCGCAGAGAGGGCGGAGACAAGGTAACGCACGGCCGGCTGACGGAGATCTGGCTGCTTACCGCCCTGGAGCAAAGGCTGCAGCTTGAAGGAAGGCTGTAATCCCGGATCTGTGTTAAGCTGCTGTGAAGAGCTGCTCTACTTTTCTTACCTGTGCAGCCCTCACTCTTTTCCAAGGAGCCGGCCACCATACTGGGGAGAAATAAGGTACCGCTACTGACCTGGCCCTGAATAGCGGTGAAACAGGCGGGTAATTGACACTGATATCGCATTACCCTGAGAAACCACAACCACACCGCACAGAACTCGAGGAACTAAAAGATAAGTACTGCTTACTATCACTATTGCAATAGCTTCCTTAGCAAGATCCTAACGCCTACTAAACTTATATTTTGACTTTACCCTAAACAAACCTGCTAAAACTGTTCTACACTAACAGAGCTTACTCCTAATTGCTGTGCTTTATTATTTCTGCACACCGGACAGGACGTACTTATTGCTAAGAAGGGACCTGCAGATGTTGGGGGCTTAAAACTTTGTTCTTACAGCACCTGAAGCTTTGGGGAATACCTGGACATATTAACTAGAGCTAAAGGAATTGCTTGTAATCAATCTAAAGCTATTTTGAGTTGAAAGCACTAATTCTCATTGGTAATGGTTAACAATGTACTAACGCCTTTAGAGAAAGCAATTTTTTTTTTTGAAATATAAGGCTGATTAACACGGTTGTAAGCTTGCTATAAATAATATGCTACAGTCTGCTTCATACTAACCTGATCTGGGTAAAGTGTGCATGCCCTATTAGGCATACTGCATTGGTAACTTGCAACTAAAAGGACAGCACACAGCTTATACCAACAGCTTTTTTTTTTTTTTTTTTTTCCTTTTTTTTTTTTTTTTTTTTTTTCTTTTTGTTGTTTTTTTGTTTTGTTGTTCATTGCATGTTGAATAATCTTAAGACAGTTATATACTTGAAAAGTTATTACATAGTGCCATTTTTATGGGGGCATGATACAGAAGTGGAAATTGTAAGGCAACAATTTAAATAAGTTTTCTAAATAAGATGCAAAGGTATTCACCTGTAAAATTCATTACACCTTAATTAAGAGCACTTAGTCCCCACACTCCCAAGAGGTGCTACTCTTGTCGCCTCTTGTAAGTATAAGAGTAACTATAAGTAAAAAAGTATTTGGTGTTTTTTTTTTTTTTTTTTTTTTTTTTTTCCCCCCCGGTCTCTGGGCCTGTGAACCCTGGCTTTATCACTGGTTTTTTTTTCTTTTTTGACACTGGTCACTTGAGGGGTTCTCCCCTCCCTCCTTTCCCACCTTTTTTTTTTTTTTTTTTTTTTTTTCCCCTTCACAGATAATTCCCCACCTCACTATCCCACAAACACTCACTCTCACGCCCTAACCTCTGCCCTTCTTCTACTCCCACCTTCTCCTCTTTCTCTCTCTTTCCCCCCCCCCTTCCTTTTCTTTTTCTCTTTCTTCTTTTTTTTCCCTCTCCCTCTTCACTGACTGCTACACAAACTACTCTCCCTTTTCAAGCACTCATCTATGGATAAATTTTTAAATCCACTCACACACACAAAAAATTTCTCACCAAACATGGCTTCCAGGCCCAGAGACAAGAGGAATAAAAACTCAGCTGAAACCATAGCTGAATTACACTCAGAATTAGATCCCGTTACAAAATCGAAAGAGGCAATTAACTCACAAATAATTGTAAAAGATATTCTAGAAGCTCTGAACCCCAAATTTGAATCACTTAGAATGGAAATAAAACAAGATCTACACACACTATCTATGGAGGTCAAGCAATTTTCAATAAGAATCCAAGAAGTAGAGCAAAGGGTGTCTGACCTTGAGGATCAATCGGTCATAAATGATACCAAACTACAGGCACATTCTTCTACTCTTAAGGCTCTTCAGAATAAGATCGAGGACCTAGAAAATAGATCTCGAAGAAATAACATTAGAATAATTGGGGTCCCAGAAACTTTTCAGAGCACAGCTCTAGTCCAGTTTGCAGCTGAAGTTTTACCTCAACTCTTAAAGATTCCCCAAGAAATTTTGCCCCTAGTGGTCGAGCGAGCTCACAGATTGGGGAGACTTCCCCCGTCAAGCGGCGACAGATTGAGGTCTAGACCTATAATCGTGAAATACTTGAATTTTCAGGATAAAATCAAGGTCATGCAATTCTCTCGCAGGAATGCTCCCATCCTTTTAGATGGGAACAAAATTTTAGTGTTTCAAGATTTTGCCTATGAAACCTCCCTGAAAAGAAGGGAGCTCTCCCCAATCTGTGGCCGAATGATTAGGGAGGGTCTCACTGCAACGGTTATTTACCCAGCCAGGTTGAAAGTAGAATTTCAGGGTCAGACATATCTCTTTGACACTACCTCAGAGGCAGAAAAGTTTTTTGCAGGAAAAACTGCTAAGTAACTTGAGTTATTAGTTTAACTTAAATTTGAACTGATTGATGATATTGTTAAAATATAACTATGACTTGTACTTGGTGGCTTCTACTATTCTCACTAGTACTCTTCGGGCGTCAATAGCAAATAAGCATTGTTATATGGATGACTGGCGCGGGGGGAGCGGTAGGAGAGAGGGGAGGCCTTCCCCCCCCCCTTTTTTTTTTCCCCTTTTATTTATTTCTTTTTTTTTTTTTTTTTTTTTGCTCTCTCTCTTCTCTCTCCAACTCTCTGGAAGGGAACAGCAGGAAAAGAAGGGTTAAATTATGGCTAATATGAAAGGGTTGACTTTATCTTCTTGGAATGTTGGTGGGGTCTCAACCCCAATGAAACGAAAATTGATAATCTCTCAATTAAGGAAACTTAACTCTGATATTGCATTTATACAAGAGACACACTTAAGTGCAGAAGAATCCGAAAAGTTGAAATTCTCGTGGGTAGACAAGGTATTTTTTACACCAAGCATAGGCAGAAAGAGGGGTGTAGCCATTCTGCTAGGTAAAAAAAATAAGTATGAAATTTTGGCAGAATATAAAGATCCCGAAAGTCGAATTTTGATTCTAAAAATAAGAATGGCTGGCTCAATCTTCACCCTGTGCAATTTATACGCCCCGAATAACTTTGATAGAAGTTTCTGGGAAAATCTCCAAACTAAAATATTACAAATAGGCGAAGGTTATATAATCATAGCAGGGGATTTTAATATGACCCCTAGGGTCCAGATAGATAGACACAGGCAAAAATCCACTAAAAGCATGGCCAAAAGAGATAAGCTTGAAGGCAAAATGTTTAAAACTCTATTCAAAAACTTAGCCCTTAAAGACATTTGGAGAGTTCGCAACCCGGATCAAAGGGAGTATACGTGTAAGGCTAAGAGTGTAAGATCCTTCTCTAGAATTGATCTATTTTTAGTAAGCGAGAATTTATTAAGAATTGGGACAACATCAAAAATAATGCATATCACTGTCTCTGATCATGCTCCCATTATACTAAAAATACCATTAAATGGAAAAAAATCTACTACAAGACGATTTTTTTTCCCCAAATTTTTAACAAAAAACATAAAATTCAAGTCATGGCTGAATTCCAAAATGAATGAATTCTTCACTTTAAACGCTCATACTGTTAATGATCCAAACATATTATGGGAAGCTGGTAAGGCTGTAATGAGGGGGGAAATTATTGCTTATCTGGCAGATTATAAGCGGAAGGCGGCTCTTAGAGAGAATGAAGTCTCGAGAGCACTTACCAATAGTTATAGTAAATATATATCCCAACCAACATCAACAAATTGGAGGAGATACGCCTCTGCTAAGAGAGAGAGAGACAATTTTTTACTACACACTGTAATTCAAGAGGATTATAAAACGAGAGCTAAATTTTATAGGCATGGAAATAAGGCAGGCAAATTAATGGCGAACTTAGTTAAGAATATACAGGGAAGCTCTATTATCGACTCACTCTTAGAACAAGGATCCATATTTCAGAATTCTAGAGAAATTATTGAAGTTTTTTTCACTTATTATAGAGATCTCTACTCACATAGGGAATCAGATGAAGAAATTTCAGAGCTATTCTGGGAAGGATTGAACCATCCAGTTTTAAATGAAGAGGCAGTAGGTAAAATTAACGCCCCTATATCTGATCAAGAAATTATTTTGGCAATTAAAGAAGCCCGTCTAGATAAATCACCTGGCCCAGACTTTCTCCCTAACGAGTTTTATAAGCTCCTTGGCCCAACTATAATACCCCATTTAAGAAGAGTATTTAATCACTTTTATGTTGATAATAAACCTATACCCATGTCTTTTACAGTATCGACAACAACGTTAATCTTGAAACCGGGGAAGGATCCTCTGAATAAAGAGTCATATAGACCTATAGCACTACTCAACTCGGATTACAAGTTGCTGACATCAATCTTGGCTAAAAGACTCCAAAAAGTGATAGGGGATCTTATTAATAAAGATCAGGCAGGCTTTATATCGGGGCGCAATATAGCAGCAAAGATCAGAGAACTATGCTTAGTTCTAGATTATTTTTACAACTCCCCAGAAACCACAACCCAAAACCAATCTGACGTAGCAATAATTGCATTAGACGCAGAAAAAGCGTTCGACTCGGTTTTCCATCATCATATTATTGATTCTTTACAGCGGTTCGGTTTCAAGGATAATTTCCCTCTTTTCATTAATAACCAATGTTCTAAGTCCACAACCAAACTGGTGGTTAATAAACTGGAATCTGACTCAATTAACTTACAAAGGGGCACAAGGCAGGGGTGCCCCCTGTCACCACTTTTATTCGATTTAGCGATTGAGCCATTGGCTATTAGAATTAGACAGAGGATACAAGGGATAAGGATTGGTTCAGTCGAACCAAAAGTTGCTTTATACGCTGATGATGTTTTAATTTATATGTCCAATACAGCAGTCAACATCCCGAGATTGATCTCGATAACTAATGCATTTGGCTCCTTTTCAGGCTATAAGCTAAATGTTTCTAAGTCAGAGATACTATGGGTAAGGAAGAATGAGCTCTCAATTAACAAGACACCATTTAGAGAGGTGCTGAGCCATCTTAAATACTTAGGGATCTTTGTTTCGCCAAACCCACATGAATGGTATAATCTCAATATTTCTCCCATCCTAGCCAAAATCAAAGAATACATGTTAAGCTGGCAAAACCTTCCAATATCCTTATCAGGGCGCATTGCTCTGTTTAAAATGATTCTATTACCTAAAATTCTATACCCTCTCCAAAATATTCCAGTGATGCTAAAAGTCAGAGATTGGAAAAGTTTAAATAGGGCGCTGCGATATTTTATCTGGAAGTGCAAGAGACCTCGAATTTCTCTAAATAAACTCCACCTTCCTAGGAGGTATGGCGGATTGGCTCTTCCGGATCTTAACAAGTATAACCTGGTTTTCCTCTCACGCATTGTAATAGACTGGATCCTAAATAAGGATTATTTTACTAATAATAGCCTGGAGAGGAGCATTATATTCCCCTACAATCCCTCAGCCTTAATTCACTGCCCGACACAGTTAATCCCAAAAAAAGTGAGGGGTATTCAATCAATTTATAAGGTTATACAAGCCTGGAAAAAATTAGGACGCAAACTAGACATTGATTTAACTATTCCAAAGTTTCAAGGACTATGTGGCAATCCAGAATTTCAGGAGGGCATCCAAGCACAAGTGTTCCAAATTTGGCAGAGAAAGGGTCTCTTTCTCATGACTCAATTTATCGACCAGGGTACTGCATCGATCAAAACCTTTGAAAGGTTGAAACAGGAATTTGAATTAAGCAATAAAGATTTTTTTGCTTATCTTCAAGCTAGGCATTATCTATTCTCGTTAATACAGAAGTTCGGCTGGTCATGGTCGTGGGGAGAGTTAGATAACTGGCCTATTCTGGCTAAAAATGAATTATCGTCGATATCGCGCTGGTATAACTTGTTGATAAGTAAAGATGGGGAATCCAACCTTCAACAGATAACTCAAAAATGGAATCAATTAGTACCAGGTCTAGACATTGAGATAGAACAGGTGGAGAATTCTATAGATATTGTAGCTCAGACTACACTATCCACAAACTGGAGGGAGTCACATATTAAACTACTTTATAGAACATACTATACTCCTCTCAAAGGGTTTAAGTGGCACAATTATGACTTCAATGTTTGTCCTAAATGTTCTTCTCCGGCTGTGGACATAGTCCATATGATTTGGTCATGCCCTAGGATTAGGCAGTTATGGAAAAAGGTAGAGTTTTGGCTAATTAATACACTGAAGCTTCCTACTTTCTCTCTCTCTCTGGCAGGGGTGGTATTCTTAACAGAACTCTCTTCGGAGCAAAAAAAAATTAGGAATGGGGCAATCCTGGCAACGAGGAATTTAATTTTTGGAAAATGGAGAGACTTCTCAATACCTAGCATTCAAGAAATTAAAAATTTTATGAAAAAACAATGCGTTATTGAACAAATGGATGTATCTCTAACTTCGGAAAAGGAAGTAATCTCATTTTTTAAAAAATGGGCAGCCTTCATTAAAATATTTACTCCAGAAGAAATAAATCAACTAATATACCCTTTTAGACACTCAGAAATAGTCATATTAGGACTATGGTAATAATTGGATTGTGAATAATCTTTAAGCTCCCATCTAATTGGAGGGGGTTTGTGGGAGTTGGGAGGAGAGAGAAAGAGAAGGAGAATAACTCTTTTAAAGGAGGAGAGGGAGGGAGGAAAAAAAAAGAAAAAAATTCTTTTTTTTTTTTTTTTTTTTTTTTTTTTTTCTCCCCCTCTCTCTTTTCCTCTCCCCGCGCCTCTCTCTATACCTAGACTAGGTTTTTTTGATTTGAATTTTTTGCTGTTGCCTATTCTGAAGATACTAGATGTAGAACATTATTGACAAAGCATAGACAGGGAAAGGAAAAAAAGAGAAAAAGAGGCTTTGATTACTGTTTTATTTTTGACACATCTTCGATATATCTTGAGTGAAGTATGATCATTGTTTGCCGGGTCATTTTGTCATTGTAGCCGGTTTTTTTTTTTTTCATTTATATTTCCCTGTATTGTTGATCTGATTTCATCACTGTACATAATTGTATTTTACGTTGCCTCAATAAAAATAATTTAAAAAAAAAAAAAAAAAAAAAAAATGAGACTGAAATAATGTGAAAAAAAGGTGGAGACAAGAATGACGCCCACATTTTTTGGTGCCAAAAATGATGCCCACATTATTGGCGCTAAGAACAACGCCTATATTTTTTGGCGCCAAGTATGACGCCACATCCGGTGACGCTGAAAAAAATAACGCCCACATTTTTGGCGCAAAAAAAGTCTGAACACAAAAAACGTCAAAAAACATAATTTATGTAAGAACTTACCTGATAAATTAATTTCTTTCATATTAGCAAGAGTCCATGAGCTAGTGACGTATGGGATATACATTCCTACCAGGAGGGGCAAAGTTTCCCAAACCTCAAAATGCCTATAAATACACCCCTCACCACACCCACAATTCAGTTTAACGAATAGCCAAGAAGTGGGGTGATAAAAAAGTGCGAAAAGCATATAAAATAAGGAATTGGAATAATTGTGCTTTATACAAAATCATAACCACCACAATAAAAAAGGGCGGGCCTCATGGACTCTTGCTAATATGAAAGAAATGAATTTATCAGGTAAGTTCTTACATAAATTATGTTTTCTTTCATGTAATTAGCAAGAGTCCATGAGCTAGTGACGTATGGGATAATGATTACCCAAGATGTGGATCTTTCCACGCAAGAGTCACTAGAGAGGGAGGGATAAAATAAAGACAGCCAATTCCTGCTGAAAATAATCCATACCCAAAATAAAGTTTAACGAAAAACATAAGCAGAAGATTCAAACAAACCGCTGCCTGAAGTACTTTTCTACCAAAAACTGCTTCAGAAGAAGAAAATACATCAAAATGGTAGAATTTAGTAAAAGTATGCATAGAGGACCAAGCTGCTGCTTTGCAAATCTGATCAACCGAAGCTTCATTCCTAAACGCCCAGGAAGTAGAAACTGACCTAGTAGAATGAGCTGTAATTCTCTGAGGCGGAGTAATAAAATGAAGCATTTTCAGCCCCCGCGAGCCTAACAGCCCACAGGGAAAATAGTCAAATTTTTGAAGGTAAGAAAAAATGATTAAATCAAATGCATTATCCCAAATATGAAACTGACTGTCTGAAAAATAAGGAAAGTTGAACATTCTGAGTCAAGGCAAATAAATGTTTGAATACATATATTTAGAACTTTATAAACAAAGTGCCCAACCATAGCTTAGAGTGTCACAGAAAATAAGATTTACTTACCCCAGGACACTCATCTACATGTTTGTAGAAAGCCAAACCAGTACTGAAACGAGAATCAGCAGAGGTAATGGTATATATAAGAGTATATCGTCGATCTGAAAAGGGAGGTAAGAGATGAATCTCTACGACCGATAACAGAGAACCTATGAAATAGACCCCGTAGAAGGAGATCACTGCATTCAAATAGGCAATACTCTCCTCACATCCCTCTGACATTCACTGCACGCTGAGAGGAAAACCGGGCTCCAACTTGCTGCGGAGCGCATATCAACGTAGAATCTAGCACAAACTTACTTCACCACCTCCATCGGAGGCAAAGTTTGTAAAACTGAATTGTGGGTGTGGTGAGGGGTGTATTTATAGGCATTTTGAGGTTTGGGAAACTTTGCCCCTCCTGGTAGGAATGTATATCCCATACGTCACTAGCTCATGGACTCTTGCTAATTACATGAAAGAAAATGACGCAATCAAGAACAACTTCCGCTGTCAATTAGGGCACCGGAAATGACAACATTTTTGCGCCAAAAATGACGCAATAAATTGAAGCATTTTCAGCCCCCGCGAGCCTAACAGCCCACAGGGAAAAAAGTAAATTGAAAAACTTTTAAGGTAAGAAAAAATAATCATTCATATGCATTATCCCAAATAATGAAACTGACTGTCTGAAATAAGGAATACTGATTACCCTGAATCATGGCAAATATAAGTTTAAACACATATATTTAGACCTTTATAAATAAAGTGCCCAACCATAGCTTACGAGTGTCATAATAAAATAAGACTTACTTACCCCAAGACACTCATCTACATATAGTAGATAGCCAAACCAGTACTGAAACGAGAATCAGTAGAGGTAATGGTATATAAGAGTATATCGTCGATCTGAAAAGGGAGGTAGGAGAAGAAATCTCTACGACCGATAACAGAGAACCTATGAAATAGATCCCGTAGAAGGAGACCATAGTATTCAAATAGGCAATACTCTCTTCACATCCCTCTGACATTCACTGCACACTGAGAGGAAAACCGGGCTCCAGCCTGCTGCGAAGCGCATATCAACGAAGAATCTAGCACAAACTTAATTCACCACATCCACGGGAGGCAAAGTTTGTAAAACTGAATTGTGGGTGTGGTGAGGGGTGTATTTATAGGCATTTTGAGGTTTGGGAAACTTTGCCCCTCCTGGTAGGAATGTATATCCCATACGTCACTAGCTCATGGACTCTTGCTAATTACATGAAATAAATATATTTGAATCATAATAGATATAGTAAACATAATTAAATTAATACATCTAAAGTAAATAAAGTTATATACTTAATCTGAAAACTGCTTATGCTAACTGTTCAACAAAGGATAAAAGAACAGCAATGTCAGCCACAGATAAAGCCGAGATAAAAATATAAACAGTACGTAAATATGCTCTACTAAGGTTATATTCAAATTCTAAAGAATCCGGAAAACAAGTACCACTTTCCATAGAAATAATAGTACAGTCCCAAGAGGAAATCAGAATAACCATTCTCTAGAACAGGGGTGTCCAAACTTTGCTCTCCAGAGGTTTTGGAACTACATTTCCGATGATGCTCAGCCAGCATTTTATCTAGCTGAGCATCATGGGAAATGTAGTTCCCAAACCTCTGGAGAGCAAAGTTTGGACACCCCTGCTCTAGAACATAATACAGATAGTATATTGAATAGGAAAAAAACTCAAAAGCAAAAATATTAAAATCCAGATTTGAAAAGGATTATTAACAGTTAATAGGAGGACTAGACTCCTAAAAACTATAAGAAGAAAAATTTCTTTAACAAAGAACAAAAAATGTTCAAATGAAAAATAAGATTTTTCAACAGGAGCCTTTGAGCCAAAGAAACCTTCATCAGTAGAATAAACTTAAGTATGCTTTTGGTCAGAACAAAATTAAAACAATTTTGAAAATACCTTGTAAGTTTACTTAAAGGCATAATAGCAGTCATAACCTTATGATATAAGCAACAACATGTGATGTTTGCAGATGAAGTATTACATAGGTTTAATAGCAATAGGATCCCTTAGAATCACCATAAGAGGATGTATAATGGGAGAGGGAGAACTACTAATGGAAAAAACATAATTTATGCTTACCTGATAAATTCCTTTCTCCTGTAGTGTAGTCAGTCCACGGGTCATCCATTACTTATGGAATATATCTCTTCCTAACAGGAAACTGCAAGAGAATTACCCAGCAGAGCTGCTATATAGCTCCTCCCCTCACATATCATACTCAGTCATTCGACCAAAGCAGACGAGAAAGGAGGAACCATAGGGTACAGTGGTGACTGGAGTTTAATTAAAATTTAGACCTGCCGTAAAAACAGGGCGGGCCGTGGACTGACTACACTACAGGAGAAAGGAATTTATCAGGTAAGCATAAATTATGTTTTCTCCTGTTAAGTGTAGTCAGTCCACGGGTCATCCATTACTTATGGAATACCAATACCAAAGCTAAAGTACACGGATGAAGGGAGGGACAAGGCAGGAACATTAAACAGAAGGAACCACTGCCTGAAGTACCTTTCTCCCAAAAATAGCCTCCGACGAAGCAAAAGTGTCTAATTTGTAAAATTTTGAAAAAGTGTGAAGCGAAGACCAAGTCGCAGCCTTGCAAATCTGTTCAACAGAGGCCTCATTTTTAAAGGCCCAGGTGGAAGCCACAGCTCTAGGAGAATGAGCTGTAATCCTTTCAGGAGGCTGCTGTCCAGCAGTCTCATAGGCTAAGCGTATTATGCTACGAAGCCAAAAAGAGAGAGAGGTAGCCGAAGCCTTTTGACCTCTCCTCTGTCCAGAGTAAACGACAAACAGGGAAGAAGTTTGACGAAAATCCTTAGTTGCCTGCAAATAGAATTTCAGGGCACGGACTACGTCCAGATTATACAAAAGTCGTTCCTTCTTTGAAGAAGGGTTAGGACACAGAGATGGAACAACAATCTCTTGATTGATATTCCTGTTAGTAACTACCTTAGGTAAGAACCCAGGTTTAGTACGCAGGACTACCTTGTCTGAATGAAAAATCAGATAAGGAGAATCACAATGTAAGGCAGATAACTCAGAGACTCTTCGAGCCGAGGAAATATCCATCAAAAACAGAACTTTCCAAGATAACAGCTTGATATCAATGGAATGAAGGGGTTCAAATGGAACGCCTTGAAGAACATTAAGAACTAAGTTTAAGCTCCACGGCGGAGCAACAGTCTTAAACACAGGCTTAATCCTAGTTAAAGCCTGACAGAAAGCCTGAACGTCTGGAACTTCAGCCAGACGTTTGTGTAGAAGAATAGACAGAGCAGAAATCTGTCCCTTTAACGAACTAGTAGATAAGCCCTTTTCTAAACCCTCTTGTAGAAAGGACAATATCCTAGGAATCCTAACCTTACTCCATGAGTAACTCTTGGATTCGCACCAATGTAAATATTTACGCCATATCTTATGGTAAATTTTTCTGGTAACAGGTTTCCTAGCCTGTATTAAGGTATCAATAACCGACTCCGAGAAGCCACGCTTTGATAGAATCAAGCGTTCAATCTCCATGCAGTCAGCCTCAGAGAAATTACATTTGGATGTTTGAAAGGACCCTGAATTAGAAGGTCCTGTCTCAGAGGCAGAGACCACGGTGGACAGGACGACATGTCCACTAGGTCTGCATACCAGGTCCTGCGTGGCCACGCAGGCGCTATCAGAATCACCGAAGCTCTCTCCTGTTTGATCTTGGCAATCAAACGAGGAAGCATCGGGAATGGTGGAAACACATAAGCCATGTTGAAGACCCAAGGGGCTGTCAGAGCATCTATCAGCACCGCTCCCGGGTCCCTGGACCTGGATCCGTAACAAGGAAGCTTGGCGTTCTGGCGAGACGCCATGAGATCCAGATCTGGTTTGCCCCAACGACGAATCAGTTGAGCAAAGATCTCCGGATGAAGCTCCCACTCCCCCGGATGAAAAGTCTGGCGACTTAGAAAATCCGCCTCCCAGTTCTCCACGCCTGGGATGTAGATCGCTGACAGGTGGCAAGAGTGAGACTCTGCCCAGCGAATTATCTTTGAGACTTCCAACATCGCTAGGGAACTTCTGGTTCCCCCTTGATGGTTGATGTAAGCCACAGTCGTGATGTTGTCCGACTGAAATCTGATGAACCTCAGAGTTGCTAACTGAGGCCAAGCTAGGAGAGCATTGAATATTGCTCTTAACTCCAGAATATTTATTGGGAGGAGTTTCTCCTCCTGAGTCCATAATCCCTGAGCTTTCAGGGAATTCCAGACTGCTCCCCAGCCTAGAAGGCTGGCGTCTGTTGTTACAATCGTCCAATCTGGCCTGCGAAAGGTCATCCCCTTGGACAGATGTGGCAGAGAAAGCCACCATAGAAGAGAATCTCTGGTCTCTTGATCCAGATTTAGTAGGGGGGACAAATCTGAGTAATCCCCGTTCCACTGACTTAGCATGCACAATTGCAGCGGTCTGAGATGCAGGCGCGCAAATGGTACTATGTCCATTGCCGCTACCATTAAGCCGATTACTTCCATGCACTGAGCTACTGACGGGTGTGGAATGGAGTGAAGGACACGGCAAGCATTTAGAAGTTTTAATAACCTGGCTTCTGTCAGGTAAATTTTCATCTCTACAGAATCTATAAGAGTCCCTAGAAAGGGAACTCTTGTAAGTGGTAATAGAGAACTATTTTCCACGTTCACCTTCCACCCATGCGACCTCAGAAATGCCAGAACTATCTCTGTATGAGACTTGGCAGTTTGAAAACTTGACGCTTGTATCAGAATGTCGTCTAGGTACGGAGTCACCGCTATGCCTCGCGGTCTTAGTACCGCCAGAAGTGATCCTAGAATTTTTGTAAAGATTCTTGGAGCCGTAGCTAATCCGAAGGGAAGAGCTACAAACTGGTAATGCCTGTCTAGGAAGGCAAATCTCCGATACCGGTAATGGTCCTTGTGAATCGGTATGTTTAGGTAGGCATCCTTTAGATCCACTGTGGTCATGTACTGACCCTCTTGGATCATGGGAAGGATGGTTCGAATAGTTTCCATTTTGAATGATGGAACTCTTAGAAATTTGTTTAGGATTTTTAAGTCCAAGATTGGCCTGAAGGTTCCCTCTTTCTTGGGAACCACAAATAGGTTTGAATAGAATCCCTGCCCGTGTTCCGTCCGCGGAACTGGGTGGATTAACCCCATTAGTAAGAGGTCTTGTACACAGCATAGAAACGCCTCTTTCTTTATTTGGTTTGCTGATAACCTTGAAAGATGAAATCTCCCCCGTGGAGGAGAAGTTTTGAAGTCCAGGAGATATCCCTGAGATATGATCTCCAACGCCCAGGGATCCTGGACATCTCTTGCCCAAGCCTGGGCGAAGAGAGAAAGTCTGCCCCCCACTAGATCCGTTTCCGGATAGGGGGCCCTCTCTTCATGCTGTTTTGGGGGCAGCAGCAGGTTTCTTGGCCTGCTTGCCCCTGTTCCAGGACTGGTTAACTTTCCAGCCCTGTCTGTAACGAGCAACAGCTCCTTCCTGTTTTGGAGCGGAGGAAGTTGATGCTGCTCCTGCCTTGAAGTTACGAAAGGCACGAAAATTAGACTGTTTGGCCTTTGATTTGGCCCTGTCCTGAGGTAGAGCATGGCCCTTACCTCCCGTAATGTCAGCAATAATTTCTTTCAAGCCGGGCCCGAATAAGGTCTGCCCTTTGAAAGGAATATTAAGCAATTTAGATTTAGAAGTCACGTCAGCTGACCAGGATTTAAGCCATATCGCTCTGCGAGCTTGGATGGCGAATCCGGAGTTCTTAGCCGTAAGTTTGGTTAAATGCACAACGGCATCAGAAACAAATGCGTTAGCTAGCTTAAGTGTCTTAAGCTTGTTGATTATTTCATCCAATGGAGCTGAGCGAATGGCCTCTTCCAGAGACTCAAACCAGAATGCTGCCGCAGCAGTGACAGGCGCAATGCATGCGAGGGGCTGTAAAATAAAACCTTGTTGAACAAACATTTTCTTAAGGTAACCCTCTAATTTCTTATCCACTGGATCTGAAAAGGCACAACTATCCTCCACCGGGATAGTGGTACGCTTAGCTAAAGTAGAAACTGCTCCCTCCACCTTAGGGACCGTCTGCCATAAGTCTCGTGTGGTGGCGTCAATAGGAAACATTTTCCTAAATATGGGAGGAGGGGTAAAAGGCACACCCGGTCTATCCCACTCCTTGCTAATAATCTCTGTAAGCCTTTTTGGTATAGGAAATACGTCAGTACACACCGGTACCGCATAGTATCTATCCAACCTACATAATTTCTCTGGAATTGCAACCGTGTTACAATCATTCAGAGCCGCTAATACCTCCCCTAGCAATGTGCGGAGGTTCTCTAGCGTAAATTTAAAATTGGAAATCTCTGAATCCAGTCTCCCTGGATCAGATCCGTCACCCACAGAATGAAGCTCTCCGTCCTCACGTTCTGCAAACTGTGACGCAGTATCTGACATGGCTCTCATCTCATCCGCGCGCTCTATCCTTAACCCAGAGCTATCGCGCTTGCCTCTTAATTCTGGCAACTTAGATAATACTTCTGTCATAACAGTAGCCATGTCTTGCAAAGTGATTTGTAAGGGCCTCCCTGATGTACTTGGCGCCTCAAAATCACGCACCTCCTGAGCGGGAGGCGAAGGTACTGACACGTGAGGAGAGTTAGTCGGCATAACTTCCCCCTCGTCGTCTGGTGATAATTTCTTTACATGTAAAGATTGACTTTCATTTAAAGTAGCATCAATGCAATTAGTACACAAATTTCTATTGGGCTCCACATTGGCCTTTAAACATAGTGAACAAAGAGATTCATCTGAGTCAGACATGTTTAAACAAACTAGCAATGAGACTAGCAAACTTGGAAATACTTTTCAAAATTAATTTACAAGCAATATAAAAAACGTTACTGTGCCTTTAAGAAGCACAGAAAAACTGACACAGTTGAAATAACAATGACCAAAATAGTTATAGCAACAAAATTTTCACAGTAAATGTATTAAGTTAGCAAAGGATTGCACCCACCAGCAAATGGATGATTAACCCCTTAGTACCCAAAAACGGATAACAATTATATAATTAACGTTTTTCTCACAGTCAAATACACTGTCACAGGACTGCTGTGCCTGATTACCTCCCTCAAAATGGATTTTGAAGACCCCTGAGCTCTCTAGAGACGATCTGGATCATGGAGGATGAAGTAGACAGATTGTGACTGAATTTTTACTGCGCAAAAAAGCGCTAAAATAGGCCCCTCCCACTCATATTACAACAGTGGGGAAGCTCAGAAACTGTTTCTATGCAGAAAACAAAAATGGCCATGTGGTAAAAATCATGCCCTAATAAGTTTTATCACCAAGTACCTCACAAAAACGATTAACAAGCCAGTAAACGTTTTAAACATACATTTGAAAGTTATGTATTATTATTAATAAGCCTGCTACCAGTCGTTTTTACTGCAGTTAAGGCTCATACATTATTTCAGTATTAACAGTATTTTCAGAGTCCATTCCATTCCTTAGAAAAATACATTCAGTGTACACACACACACACACATCAGCCTGATACCAGTCGCTATCACTGCATTTAAGGCTGAACTTACTTTACAATGGTATCAGCAGTATTTTCTCAGTCAATTCCATTCCTCAGAACAGTGTTTTTCAACCAGTGTGCCGTGGCACACTAGTGTGCCGTGAGAGATCCTCAGGTGTGCCACGGCAGACTGACAACAGTGTGACATATTTTTTAAACTTTGCTTGTTTTTTACTCCCAGTGCAGGGGTAGTTTGTAGGAGGCATGGCATAACAGCACAATACATACAGTATGTGTGTGTTTGTGTGTATGTGTATATATATTATGCTGTATTAGGCTACAATGTGTGATTTTTTTAAAATTTTGGGATGGTGGTGTGCCACAGGATTTTTTAATATAAAAAAGTGTGCCACGGCAAAAAAAAGGTTAAAAATCACTGCCTCAGAAAATAAATTACTGCACATACCTCATTTGTTGCAGGGGAGCCCTGCATGCTATTCCCCTTCTCTGAAGTTACCTCACTCCTCAGATGAGAAACAGCCAGTGGATCTTAGTTACGTCTGCTAAGACCATAGAAAAAAACCCAGGCAGATTCTTCTTCTAATGCTGCCTGAGAATAAACAGCACATTCCGGTGCCATTTAAAAATAACAAACTTTTGATTGTAGAAATAAACTAAGTTAAAAAACACCACAGATCTCTCACAGCTTCCTTTTTAGTTAGGCTGCAAGAGAATGACTGAGTATGATATGTGAGGGGAGGAGCTATATAGCAGCTCTGCTGGGTAATTCTCTTGCAGTTTCCTGTTAGGAAGAGATATATTCCATAAGTAATGGATGACCCATGGACTGACTACACTTAACAGGAGAAAAGATTGTCAAAATTATCTCAAATTGATCACCTGATCATCAGATGATCAAATAATCTCAAATTAATGGATCAATGTGGTTAAGTTTATTCTTGGATTATAAATCTCCTACAATAATAAAGAATTAAAAAATATTGAGACCAGTTCAAACAGTTACTTGAATATATAACAATGTATAGAAAGGATTTTCTATAAGGGTTTGACAAGTACAATCTAACTAGAGAACAGCTAAAATTCAAATTAAATGGGAAATGCTAATCCATATCCAGATATTTATGGATAAGACTATCGCTCCTAAAGATTATAAAATGTGACCGTTAATTCAACAGTACCCAAATCTACGTTGTGTTAGATAGGGGAATGCTATTATAATATGCTCATGTAATTATAATAGCATTCCCCTATTTCCAAGAATAACCTTTTTAACCACATTAATCCATTAATTTGAGATTATTTGATCACCTGATGATCAGGTGATCAAACTGATCCACCAATTTGAGTGATCGCTGTTCCATTGTCTCAACATGCATAACTGAAGAGGTCTGAGATGGAACCTGGCCAATGGAATGACATCTATGCTGGATACCATGAGCCCAATCCCCTCCATACACCTGGCCACAGATAGCCTTGGGGAGGACTGGAGGGCAAAACAGCTGGACGCAATTTTGGCATGTCTCTGGTCTGTCAAAAATATCTTCATGGATATGGAATCTATTATCGTACCCAGGAACTCCACCCTGTTGCAGAGAACCAGAGATCTCTTCCCCTCGATTATCTTCCATCCATGGGATCGAAGGAGAAGAGCAGCCCTCGACTGCAGGAAGGAGCCTGGACCAGAATATCGTCCTGGTAAGGAGCCACGGCAATACCTCTGTCTCTCGCTACCGCGAGCAGCACTCCCAGAACCTTCGTAAAGACTCTTGGGACAGTCGCCAGACCGAACGGTAGGGCCACAAACTGGAAGTGTAGGTCCAGAAAAGTTAATCTTAGGAACCATAGCAAGCACTTTCAGTAAAAAGCGCAAATGCTCCATTTTAAACTTAAAATCTGGCTCCTCCGTAGTCAGAGGTTTCGAAGACGCCGATTCCGACCCACAGAGGGCACCATCTGACGAATTGGAGGTGCCATCATCTGATAATCTCTCAGGCTGAGAGACATCCAATTAAGTAGATGACCCCTGGGACTGAAGGCTATGTCTTTCCCTTTGCTTGCGCTTCACAGGGCGTGGTAGGCCTTGTGGCGGCCATGAAGCCCCTCCCACAGGAGGATCAGTAGGGCCTTGAGGAGCTACATGTGCAATCAGAGATGAATGTTGGGAACGCACCTCGCAGGACGGAGAATCCTCAGAGATGGATGGCTCAGTAGTACTAAATCTTATTCTTTTTAGATATTGCAATCTTATCAAAGCATGTGGAACACAGTTGAGCAGGCGGATCAACCTGTACCTCTTCACAATAAACACAGGTATTAGATTTAATTAAAGAGGGAGTATCCTCTTACGCCTTTAATACGGACTAAAGATATAAAATGGCACCTTTATACACCAATGGCAGGGGGCACTCACCACCACCTCCTATGACCCAGACCACAGAGAAACCGGTACGTCTCCCGCAACTGCCGATCAGGAAGCGAGAAAGTGGAATAGGAAACACACCTGGTCACATTGAGTGCCACGCAGGACAGCCCTTGCACTGAGAAAAAACACGCCAAACGAAGGTCGCGACGATTTTACATTTGACTGCTCATACATTGCTAGAGGCTGATCTCACACCGGATATAGCATCAAACAATAAGATGCACAATTATTATGCATAAATTCCCCCCTGTTCAATAATCCCCTTTCCAGGGATAGTAACCCATGATTCTTGCGTTATCACGTGTACAAAATGAAACTCTTACCAGAATCTATGACAGGTTAGTAGCATCGCTCCTGACATGGACTTGAGAGAATAAAGCAAACAGCGAAACTCGTCAACGCCGATGGCTTAAGGAGCTGTTAATGAGTCGGGGTGGTTACCCTGCATCTCCAGACTAACTTTCACCCATGCTCTCACTGAGAGGCTGACAGGACTACTTAAAACTCGAGTCCCATTTCAAAAAGTACAGCCCTCAATAAGAGACTACTACAAACTTCCGGACACTTCTCTGCCAACCTCATGTGACGAAAGGCAAAGAATGACTGGGGGATGAGGGAAGAGGAGGAGGTATTTAAGCCTTCGGCTGGGGTGTCTTTGCCTCCTCCTGGTGGCCAGGTTCTTAATTCCCACAAGTAATGAATGAAGCAGTGGACTCTCCTCCCATTAAGATGCAAAACCGAACTTTAAATATTAAATGCAACAGATAAAAGCACAAACTTGTCATAGTATAAAAAAAAAAAGTCTTGTAAAGAATCGGGTAGAAAACAGACCCAGTATGAAGGCCAGCAACACACTAAATAGTAATAATGAGGAGTAAATTGCAATAGGAGGAACTTTACAAATACAAGCTACCAAATATTTTTCTTTTCTTTCATGATTTATATAGAACATACAATTTTAAACAACTTTCTAATTTACTTCTATTATCATATTTTCTTCGTTTTCTTGTTAACCTTTGGTAAAAAGCAGAAATGTAAGCTCAAGAGTGTGCACGTGTATGCAGCACTATATAGCAGCAGTTTTGCAACAATGTTATATATTGGCAGTAGCACTAGATGGCAGCACTATGTCCTGTTCTGTAATGCTTCAGGCATGTGCACGCTACCTACCTAGGTATCTCTTTAAAAAAAGAACATGAGAATTAAACATTTTTGATAATAGAAGTAAATTGGAAACTTTAAAAATTGTATTCTCTATCTGAATAATGAAAGAAAATTTGGGGGTTTTATCTCCCTTTAATATATGAAAATCAGTGAAGCAGGAAACAACCCGTAAAATGTTGATCAAAGAGACCAAATTAATAAAATTACATAGTTAAACAAAATTATTCACTCACCGGTTGGCCCAGCTTGTTTGACCTTGTGTGAAGTAATGCAACAAATGGAGCAGAAGAGGCCCATGCGGCCATTTTTATCTACATTTGAAAGCATCTCAAAATTCTTACACAGTGTCTTGCAATACATACACGGGAAAACCTTTGTGTTTTTCTGCAAGATAAAATCAGACAGATGCAATATTTACACTAACTGCATTAGAAAATGTATAAATAAATATAACCACCACTATGCATAAATACATCAAGGTGTTTCTTCCTACTCTATGTAAATATCTGGCAATTAACACAAGAGAACATACCATTTATAAACCTATTACCTCTCACAGATCACTGCACTCTCACCTTTTTGTAGTTGGTCAAACAGGCTGCATTACAGAAGCGTTTCTGCTGACCTTCATGGAACAAATATTCCAGTGGCAGTCCCTTGTTGTAAATGTAAATACCACAATTGTCACAGCAGTTTGTTTTGAGGCCTTTGGTGGCTCTAAACTTTGTGAAACAGGTATCGCTGCACAATCTGTGCACCACATTCCCATTACTGACTTCGTGTTGAATCTGAAAATAAGAAAAAAAAAAAAAAAAAAAAAAAGAAAAATATCCATGACAGAGGTTAGTCACCTTCCATTCATCTTGCTTTTTAGTTGTGGAAAATATATTTAATTTTGCTAATTTTTGTAGCACATTATGTTATACAAAACATTTGTTTACTCAAAGTTTTATGTTGAGTTCTATTTCATTAATTAATAAAATATCCTCACACACTTTTACTGCTTTCATGCAGAAATTAAAATACGCTACTCCCAAAGTGCTAAAGCCTACACCATGCGTTCCATATCACCTTAGATTTGGCCTGCAGCCAAAAACAGAATTTATGTTTACCTGATAAATTACTTTCTCCAACGGTGTGTCCGGTCCACGGCGTCATCCTTACTTGTGGGATATTCTCTTCCCCAACAGGAAATGGCAAAGAGCCCAGCAAAGCTGGTCACATGATCCCTCCTAGGCTCCGCCTACCCCAGTCATTCGACCGACGTTAAGGAGGAATATTTGCATAGGAGAAACCATATGATACCGTGGTGACTGTAGTTAAAGAAAATAAATCATCAGACCTGATTAAAAAAACCAGGGCGGGCCGTGGACCGGACACACCGTTGGAGAAAGTAATTTATCAGGTAAACATAAATTCTGTTTTCTCCAACATAGGTGTGTCCGGTCCACGGCGTCATCCTTACTTGTGGGAACCAATACCAAAGCTTTAGGACACGGATGAAGGGAGGGAGCAAATCAGGTCACCTAAATGGAAGGCACCACGGCTTGCAAAACCTTTCTCCCAAAAAATAGCCTCAGAAGAAGCAAAAGTATCAAACTTGTAAAATTTGGTAAAAGTGTGCAGTGAAGACCAAGTCGCTGCCCTACATATCTGATCAACAGAAGCCTCGTTCTTGAAGGCCCATGTGGAAGCCACAGCCCTAGTGGAATGAGCTGTGATTCTTTCAGGAGGCTGCCGTCCGGCAGTCTCGTAAGCCAATCTGATGATGCTTTTAATCCAAAAAGAGAGAGAGGTAGAAGTTGCTTTTTGACCTCTCCTGTTAAACACTAAAAAACTCTAAGCCATCTCCGTGGAGATGTTGCCTGTACAACGGCAAAGAGAATGACTGGGGTAGGCGGAGCCTAGGAGGGATCATGTGACCAGCTTTGCTGGGCTCTTTGCCATTTCCTGTTGGGGAAGAGAATATCCCACAAGTAAGGATGACGCCGTGGACCGGACACACCTATGTTGGAGAAACAGATGTTTTATAGGGGTAGTTTCCAGAAGAAGAAAAAAAAACTGAAAACCATTGAAGGCTTTTGTGCTTTCAAATGCTGTAGCTCATCAGCTTTGAAAAGTGCTTTGTTATTTTATTTTATTTAAATTAAGCAACATGTCTTTTTTTAAATATCAAGTTTATAGCAGACAATATCTGTACAACTCTATATGTAATACTTCTACATTCCAATGGATAAAGAAAAAAAGGGGATACAAGGAAAGAGAGACTCTCGCATATCTACATGTGTAGGTATTTTGTCTCAAACTTACTCCTTAATAGATATATTAAAAACAGTATCAGATTGAAAAAATAAATATATTTTAAATTACGTGTAGCTAAAAGAAAAAAACAGATTTGCAATATACTTTCATTATTTAGATTGTTCTCTTTTGTTAAAGGGACAGTATACACTCATTTTCATATAACTGCATGTAATAGACACTACTATAAAGAATAATATGCACAGATACTGATATAAAAATCCAGTATAAAACTGTTTAAAAACTTACTTAGAAGCTGTCAGTTTGGCTCTGTTGAAAATGTAGCTGGAAAGCCCACTGCAAGTGGCAAATAAGACACTCCCCCCCCCCCCCCTTCTTTTGCATATGAAAAGACCCTTTACACAAACAGGAGCAAGCTGGAGAAGGTAGCTGACGGTATTCACATAAAACTTTGGGGCTTGGTTAGGAGTCTGAAAATCAGAGCAATGTTATTTAAAAATAAGCAAAACTATACATTTATTTTTTTTTTAAACTTGATGGGCTATATAAATAGATCATCTACAAAACATTTATGCAAAGAAAAAATGTGTATAATGTCCCTTTAAGTGAAAATTGTTAGTTTTCTAAATTCCACTGAGCTTCCATAAAGTAATGGGTGTTGCTGTGTTTACCCTTATCTACCTTTCCTGCTGAGAACAATTAAGATAAAACAGGCAATGCATAAGACTGCAAACAATGTTGTGTTGAGTACAGGATTGTTAACAAATTTAACCAACAGTTTCTTCCTAAACAGCCTTGTTTGCACAGTTTTTGATTTATATTTGAGCTCACTTGTTCTCAGCAGGAAAGATAGATAAGGAGAAACTTAAAGTATCGCTAAATACAGTAGAATTGCATAATTAACAAGTGCACAATAAAAAGACAATGAATTAACATGCTGAACTTTATAATCAGATATTTCTGGCAAATTTATTTTTTCTCACACTTTACGGCCCCCTGTATGATGTGACAGAGATAAGCAAATCACAGACTAGTAAATGTGTTTCCTAGTGAGATTGTGCACATGCTCAGTAGTAGCTGGTGTAGTAGAATGTGTATATAACAAGACTGTGCAATAATTGATAATAGAAGTAAATCCCAAGGCAGAACACAGTGCGATCTGCATTCTTATCGCAGAAACTGAAGGGTCTCTGCAGAAAGAACGGCAGTTAAAAAAAATGTTTGCCTCTACTTTTAATTTCTGCCTGCAGGTGTCACTGTTGCATTCTATCTGAATGGAAATATTTGCTATGTTCCACTCTTCAATTTCCTCTCACATTCTGATCTCCAGTGTGGTACAGGGAACAGCACATTGCAGAAAAGGTAAGTCAGGGCTTAACAAATGTATTCTAGGAGTGTAGGAGTCAACCAAAATACTTCGATTTCTATTCTTTAATAAGCATGTGTGTATATATGGCGCGTGGGGGTGAGGTTTGAGAGGGGGGGGGTGAGGTTTGAGAGGGGGGGGGTGAGGTTTGAGAGGGGGGGGGGTGAGGTTTGAGAGGGGGGGGGGGTGAGGTTTGAGAGGGGGGGGGGGTGAGGTTTGAGAGGGGGGGGGGGTGAGGTTTGAGAGGGGGGGGGGGTGAGGTTTGAGAGGGGGGGGGGTGAGGTTTGAGAGGGGGGGGGGGTGAGGTTTGAGAGGGGGGGGGGGTGAGGTTTGAGAGGGGGGGGGGGTGAGGTTTGAGAGGGGGGGGGGGTGAGGTTTGAGAGGGGGGGGGGTGAGGTTTGAGAGGGGGGGGGGGTGAGGTTTGAGAGGGGGGGGGGGTGAGGTTTGAGAGGGGGGGGGGGTGAGGTTTGAGAGGGGGGGGGTGAGGTTTGAGAGGGGGGGGGTGAGGTTTGAGAGGGGGGGGGTATGGTTTGAGAGGGGGGGGGTATGGTTTGAGAGGGGGGGGGTATGGTTTGAGAGGGGGGGGGTATGGTTTGAGAGGGGGGGGGTATGGTTTGAGAGGGGGGGGGTATGGTTTGAGAGGGGGGGGGTATGGTTTGAGAGGGGGGGGGTATGGTTTGAGAGGGGGGGGGTATGGTTTGAGAGGGGGGGGGTATGGTTTGAGAGGGGGGGGGTATGGTTTGAGAGGGGGGGGGTATGGTTTGAGAGGGGGCGGGTATGGTTTGAGAGGGGGGGGGGTATGGTTTGAGAGGGGGGGGGGGTATGGTTTGAGAGGGGGGGGGTATGGTTTGAGAGGGGGCGTGTATGGTTTGAGAGGGGGGGGGGTATGGTTTGAGAGGGGGCGTGTATGGTTTGAGAGGGGGCGTGTATGGTTTGGGTGGGGGCGTGTATGGTTTGGGTGGGGGCGTGTATGGTTTGGGTGGGGGCGTGTATGGTTTGGGTGGGGGCGTGTATGGTTTGGGTGGGGGCGTGTATGGTTTGGGTGGGGGGCGTGTATGGTTTGGGTGGGGGCGTGTATGGTTTGGGTGGGGGCGTGTATGGTTTGGGTGGGGGCGTGTATGGTTTGGGTGGGGGCGTGTATGGTTTGGGTGGGGGCGTGTATGGTTTGGGTGGGGGCGTGTATGGTTTGGGTGGGGGCGTGTATGGTTTGGGTGGGGGCGTGTATGGTTTGGGTGGGTGCGTGTATGGTTTGGGTGGGTGCGTGTATGGTTTGGGTGGGTGCGTGTATGGTTTGGGTGGGTGCGTGTATGGTTTGGGTGGGTGCGTGTATGGTTTGGCGTGGGGGTGCGTGTATGGTTTGGGTGGGTGCGTGTATGGTTTGGGTGGGTGCGTGTATGGTTTGGGTGGGTGCGTGTATGGTTTGGGTGGGTGCGTGTATGGTTTGGGTGGGTGCGTGTATGGTTTGGGTGGGTGCGTGTATGGTTTGGGTGGGGGCGTGTATGGTTTGGGTGGGTGCGTGTATGGTTTGGGTGGGTGCGTGTATGGTTTGGGTGGGTGCGTGTATGGTTTGGGTGGGTGCGTGTATGGTTTGGGTGGGTGCGTGTATGGTTTGGGTGGGTGCGTGTATGGTTTGGGTGGGTGCGTGTATGGTTTTGGGTGGGTGCGTGTATGGTTTGGGTGGGTGCGTGTATGGTTTGGGTGGGTGCGTGTATGGTTTGGGTGGGTGCGTGTATGGTTTGGTGGGTGCGTGTATGGTTTGGGTGGGTGCGTGTATGGTTTGGGTGGGTGCGTGTATGGTTTGGGTGGGTGCGTGTATGGTTTGGGTGGGTGCGTGTATGGTTGGGTGGGTGGGGTGCGTGTATGGTTTGGGTGGGTGCGTGTATGGTTTGGGTGGGTGCGTGTATGGTTTGGGTGGGTGCGTGTATGGTTTGGGTGGGTGCGTGTATGGTTTGGGTGGGTGCGTGTATGGTTTGGGTGGGTGCGTGTATGGTTTGGGTGGGTGCGTGTATGGTTTGGGTGGGTGCGTGTATGGTTTGGGTGGGTGCGTGTATGGTTTGGGTGGGTGCGTGTATGGTTTGGGTGGGTGCGTGTATGGTTTGGGTGGGTGCGTGTATGGTTTGGGTGGGTGCGTGTATGGTTTGGGTGGGTGCGTGTATGGTTTGGGTGGGTGCGTGTATGGTTTGGGTGGGTGCGTGTATGGTTTGGGTGGGTGCGTGTATGGTTTGGGTGGGTGCGTGTAGGTTTGGGTGGGTGCGTGTATGGTTTGGGTGGGTGCGTGTATGGTTTGGGTGGGTGCGTGTATGGTTTGGGTGGGGTGCGTGTATGGTTTGGGTGGGTGCGTGTATGGTTTGGGTGGGTGCGTGTATGGTTTGGGTGGGTGCGTGTATGGTTTGGGTGGGTGCGTGTATGGTTTGGGTGGGTGCGTGTATGGTTTGGGTGGGTGCGTGTATGGTTTGGGTGGGTGCGTGTATGGTTTGGGTGGGTGCGTGTATGGTTTGGGTGGGTGCGTGTATGGTTTGGGTGGGTGCGTGTATGGTTTGGGTGGGTGCGTGTATGGTTTGGGTGGGTGCGTGTATGGTTTGGGTGGGTGCGTGTATGGTTTGGGTGGGTGCGTGTATGGTTTGGGTGGGTGCGTGTATGGTTTGGGTGGGTGCGTGTATGGTTTGGGTGGGTGCGTGTATGGTTTGGGTGGGTGCGTGTATGGTTTGGGTGGGTGCGTGTATGGTTTGGGTGGGTGCGTGTATGGTTTGGGTGGGTGCGTGTATGGTTTGGGTGGGTGCGTGTATGGTTTGGGTGGGTGCGTGTATGGTTTGGGTGGGTGCGTGTATGGTTTGGGTGGGTGCGTGTATGGTTTGGGTGGGTGCGTGTATGGTTTGGGTGGGTGCGTGTATGGTTTGGGTGGGTTGCGTGGTGTGGGTGTGTGGTTTGGGTGGGTGGTGTATGGTTGGGTGGGGTGCGTGTATGGTTTGGGTGGGTGCGTGTATGGTTTGGGTGGGTGCGTGTATGGTTTGGGTGGGTGCGTGTATGGTTTGGGTGGGTGCGTGTATGGTTTGGGTGGGTGCGTGTATGGTTTGGGTGGGTGCGTGTATGGTTTGGTGTGGGTGCGTGTATGGTTTGGGTGGGTGCGTGTATGGTTTGGGTGGGTGCGTGTATGGTTTTGGGTGGGTGCGTGTCATGGTTTGGGTGGGTGCGTGTATGGTTTGGGTGGGTGCGTGTATGGTTTGGGTGGGTGCGTGTATGGTTTGGGTGGGTGCGTGTATGGTTTGGGTGGGTGCGTGTATGGTTTGGGTGGGTGCGTGTATGGTTTGGGTGGGTGCGTGTATGGTTTGGGTGGGGTGCGTGTATGGTTTGGGGTGGGTGCGTGTATGGTTTGGGTGGGTGCGTGTATGGTTTTGGGTGGGTGCGTGTATGGTTTGGGTGGGTGCGTGTATGGTTTGGGTGGGTGCGTGTATGGTTTGGGTGGGTGCGTGTATGGTTTTGGGTGGGTGCGTGTATGGTTTGGGTGGGTGCGTGTATGGTTTGGGTGGGTGCGTGTATGGTTTGGGTGGGTGCGTGTATGGTTTGGGTGGGTGCGTGTATGGTTTGGGTGGGTGCGTGTATGGTTTGGGTGGGTGCGTGTATGGTTTGGGTGGGTGCGTGTATGGTTTGGGTGGGGTGCGTGTATGGTTTTGGGTGGGTGCGTGTATGGTTTGGGTGGGTGCGTGTATGGTTTGGGTGGGTGCGTGTATGGTTTGGGTGGGTGCGTGTATGGTTTGGGTGGGTGCGTGTATGGTTTGGGTGGGTGCGTGTATGGTTTGGGTGGGTGCGTGTATGGTTTGGGTGGGTGCGTGTATGGTTTGGGTGGGTGCGTGTATGGTTTGGGTGGGTGCGTGTATGGTTTGGGTGGGTGCGTGTATGGTTTGGGTGGGTGCGTGTATGGTTTGGGTGGGTGAGTGTATGGTTTGGGTGGGTGCGTGTATGGTTTGGGTGGGTGCGTGTATGGTTTGGGTGGGTGCGTGTATGGTTTGGGTGGGTGCGTGTATGGTTTGGGTGGGTGCGTGTATGGTTTGGGTGGGTGCGTGTATGGTTTGGGTGGGTGCGTGTATGGTTTGGGTGGGTGCGTGTATGGTTTGGGTGGGTGCGTGTATGGTTTGGGTGGGTGCGTGTATGGTTTGGGTGGGTGCGTGTATGGTTTGGGTGGGTGCGTGTATGGTTTGGGTGGGTGCGTGTATGGTTTGGGTGGGTGCGTGTATGGTTTGGGTGGGTGCGTGTATGGTTTGGGTGGGTGCGTGTATGGTTTGGGTGGGTGCGTGTATGGTTTGGGTGGGTGCGTGTATGGTTTGGGTGGGTGCGTGTATGGTTTGGGTGGGTGCGTGTATGGTTTGGGTGGGTGCGTGTATGGTTTGGGTGGGTGCGTGTATGGTTTGGGTGGGTGCGTGTATGGTTTGGGGTGGGTGCGTGTATGGTTTGGGTGGGTTGCGTGTATGGTTTGGGTGGGTGCGGTGTATGGTTTGGGTGGGTGCGTGTATGGTTTGGGTGGGTGCGTGTATGGTTTGGGTGGTTGCGTGTATGGTTTGGGTGGGTGCGTGTATGGTTTGGGTGGGTGCGTGTATGGTTTGGGTGGGTGCGTGTATGGTTTGGGTGGGTGCGTGTATGGTTTGGGTGGGTGCGTGTATGGTTTGGGTGGGTGCGTGTATGGTTTGGGTGGGTGCGTGTATGGTTTGGGTGGGTGCGTGTATGGTTTGGGTGGGTGCGTGTTATGGTTTGGGTGGGTGCGTGTATGGTTTGGGTGGGTGCGTGTTGGTTTGGGTGGGGTGCGTGTATGGTTTGGGTGGGGTGGGTGTATGGGTTTGGGTGGGGTGCGTGTATGGTTTGGGTGGGTGCGTGTATGGTTTGGGTGGGTGCGTGTATGGTTTGGGTGGGTGCGTGTATGGTTTGGGGTGGTGCGTGTTTGGTTTGGGTGGGTGCGTGTATGGTTTGGGTGGGTGCGTGTATGGTTTGGGTGGGTGCGTGTATGGTTTGGGTGGGTGCGTGTATGGTTTGGGTGGGTGCGTGTATGGTTTGGGTGGGTGCGTGTATGGTTTGGGTGGGTGCGTGTATGGTTTGGGTGGGTGCGTGTATGGTTTGGGTGGGTGCGTGTATGGTTTGGGTGGGTGCGTGTATGGTTTGGGTGGGTGCGTGTATGGTTTGGGTGGGTGCGTGTATGGTTTGGGTGGGTGCGTGTATGGTTTGGGTGGGTGCGTGTATGGTTTGGGTGGGTGCGTGTATGGTTTGGGTGGGTGCGTGTATGGTTTGGGTGGGTGCGTGTATGGTTTGGGTGGGTGCGTGTATGGTTTGGGTGGGTGCGTGTATGGTTTGGGTGGGTGCGTGTATGGTTTGGGTGGGTGCGTGTATGGTTTGGGTGGGTGCGTGTATGGTTTTGGGTGGTTGCGTGTATGGTTTGGGTGGGTGCGTGTATGGTTTGGGTGGGTGCGTGTATGGTTTGGGTGGGTGCGTGTATGGTTTGGGTGGGTGCGTGTATGGTTTGGGTGGGTGCGTGTATGGTTTGGGTGGGTGCGTGTATGGTTTGGGTGGGTGCGTGTATGGTTTGGGTGGGTGCGTGTATGGTTTGGGTGGGTGCGTGTATGGTTTGGGTGGGTGCGTGTATGGTTTGGGTGGGTGCGTGTATGGTTTGGGTGGGTGCGTGTATGGTTTGGGTGGGTGCGTGTATGGTTTGGGTGGGTGCGTGTATGGTTTGGGTGGGTGCGTGTATGGTTTGGGTGGGTGCGTGTATGGTTTGGGTGGGTGCGTGTATGGTTTGGGTGGGTGCGTGTATGGTTTGGGTGGGTGCGTGTATGGTTTGGGTGGGTGCGTGTATGGTTTGGGTGGGTGCGTGTATGGTTTGGGTGGGTGCGTGTATGGTTTGGGTGGGTGCGTGTATGGTTTGGGTGGGTGCGTGTATGGTTTGGGTGGGTGCGTGTATGGTTTGGGTGGGTGCGTGTATGGTTTGGGTGGGTGCGTGTATGGTTTGGGTGGGTGCGTGTATGGTTTGGGTGGGTGCGTGTATGGTTTGGGTGGGTGCGTGTATGGTTTGGGTGGGTGCGTGTATGGTTTGGGTGGGTGCGTGTATGGTTTGGGTGGGTGCGTGTATGGTTTGGGTGGGTGCGTGTATGGTTTGGGTGGGTGCGTGTATGGTTTGGGTGGGTGCGTGTATGGTTTGGGTGGGTGCGTGTATGGTTTGGGTGGGTGCGTGTATGGTTTGGGTGGGTGCGTGTATGGTTTGGGTGGGTGCGTGTATGGTTTGGGTGGGTGCGTGTATGGTTTGGGTGGGTGCGTGTATGGTTTGGGTGGGTGCGTGTATGGTTTGGGTGGGTGCGTGTATGGTTTGGGTGGGTGCGTGTATGGTTTGGGTGGGTGCGTGTATGGTTTGGGTGGGTGCGTGTATGGTTTGGGTGGGTGCGTGTATGGTTTGGGTGGGTGCGTGTATGGTTTGGGTGGGTGCGTGTATGGTTTGGGTGGGTGCGTGTATGGTTTGGGTGGGTGCGTGTATGGTTTGGGTGGGTGCGTGTATGGTTTGGGTGGGTGCGTGTATGGTTTGGGTGGGTGCGTGTATGGTTTGGGTGGGTGCGTGTATGGTTTGGGTGGGTGCGTGTATGGTTTGGGTGGGTGCGTGTATGGTTTGGGTGGGTGCGTGTATGGTTTGGGTGGGTGCGTGTATGGTTTGGGTGGGTGCGTGTATGGTTTGGGTGGGTGCGTGTATGGTTTGGGTGGGTGCGTGTATGGTTTGGGTGGGTGCGTGTATGGTTTGGGTGGGTGCGTGTATGGTTTGGGTGGGTGCGTGTATGGTTTGGGTGGGTGCGTGTATGGTTTGGGTGGGTGCGTGTATGGTTTGGGTGGGTGCGTGTATGGTTTGGGTGGGTGCGTGTATGGTTTGGGTGGGTGCGTGTATGGTTTGGGTGGGTGCGTGTATGGTTTGGGTGGGTGCGTGTATGGTTTGGGTGGGTGGTGTATGGTTTGGGTGGGTGCGTGTATGGTTTGGGTGGGTGCGTGTATGGTTTGGGTGGGTGCGTAGTATGGTTTGGGTGGGTTGCGTGTATGGTTTGGGTGGGTGCGTGTATGGTTTGGGTGGGTGCGTGTATGGTTTGGGTGGGTGCGTGTATGGTTTGGGTGGGTGCGTGTATGGTTTGGGTGGGTGCGTGTATGGTTTGGGTGGGTGCGTGTATGGTTTGGGTGGGTGCGTGTATGGTTTGGGTGGGTGCGTGTATGGTTTGGGTGGGTGCGTGTATGGTTTGGGTGGGTGCGTGTATGGTTTGGGTGGGTGCGTGTATGGTTTGGGTGGGTGCGTGTATGGTTTGGGTGGGTGCGTGTATGGTTTGGGTGGGTGCGTGTATGGTTTGGGTGGGTGAGTGTATGGTTTGGGTGGGTGCGTGTATGGTTTGGGTGGGTGGGTGTATGGTTTGGGTGGGTGGTGTATGGTTTTGGGTGGGTGCGTGTATGGTTTGGGTGGGTGCGTGTATGGTTTGGGTGGGTGCGTGTATGGTTTGGGTGGGTGCGTGTATGGTTTGGGTGGGTGCGTGTATGGTTTGGGTGGGTGCGTGTATGGTTTGGGTGGGTGCGTGTATGGTTTTGGGTGGGTGCGTGTATGGTTTGGGTGGGTGCGTGTATGGTTTGGGTGGGTGCGTGTATGGTTTGGGTGGGTGCGTGTATGGTTTGGGTGGGTGCGTGTATGGTTTGGGTGGGTGCGTGTATGGTTTGGGTGGGTGCGTGTATGGTTTGGGTGGGTGCGTGTATGGTTTGGGTGGGTGCGTGTATGGTTTGGGTGGGTGCGTGTATGGTTTGGGTGGGTGCGTGTATGGTTTGGGTGGGTGCGTGTATGGTTTGGGTGGGTGCGTGTATGGTTTGGGTGGGTGCGTGTATGGTTTGGGTGGGTGCGTGTATGGTTTGGGTGGGTGCGTGTATGGTTTGGGTGGGTGCGTGTATGGTTTGGGTGGGTGCGTGTATGGTTTGGGTGGGTGCGTGTATGGTTTGGGTGGGTGCGTGTATGGTTTGGGTGGGTGCGTGTATGGTTTGGGTGGGTGCGTGTATGGTTTGGGTGGCGTGCGTGTATGGTTTGGGTGGGTGCGTGTATGGTTTGGGTGGGTGCGTGTATGGTTTGGGGGGGTGCGTGTATGGTTTGGGTGGGTGCGTGTATGGTTTGGGTGGGTGCGTGTATGGTTTGGGTGGGTTGCGTGTATGGTTTTGGGTGGGTGCGTGTATGGTTTGGGTGGGTGCGTGTATGGTTTGGGTGGGTGCGTGTATGGTTTGGGTGGGTGCGTGTATGGTTTGGGTGGGTGCGTGTATGGTTTGGGTGGGTGCGTGTATGGTTTGGGTGGGTGCGTGTATGGTTTGGGTGGGTGCGTGTATGGTTTGGGTGGGTGCGTGTATGGTCTGGGTGGGTGCGTGTATGGTTTGGGTGGGTGCGTGTATGGTTTGGGTGGGTGCGTGTATGGTTTGGGTGGGTGCGTGTATGGTTTGGGTGGGTGCGTGTATGGTTTGGGTGGGTGCGTGTATGGTTTGGGTGGGTGCGTGTATGGTTTGGGTGGGTGCGTGTATGGTTTGGGTGGGTGCGTGTATGGTTTGGGTGGGTGCGTGTATGGTTTGGGTGGGTGCGTGTATGGTTTGGGTGGGTGCGTGTATGGTTTGGGTGGGTGCGTGTATGGTTTGGGTGGGTGCGTGTATGGTTTGGGTGGGTGCGTGTATGGTTTGGGTGGGTGCGTGTATGGTTTGGGTGGGTGCGTGTATGGTTTGGGTGGGTGCGTGTATGGTTTGGGTGGGTGCGTGTATGGTTTGGGTGGGTGCGTGTATGGTTTGGGTGGGTGCGTGTATGGTTTGGGTGGGTGCGTGTATGGTTTGGGTGGGTGCGTGTATGGTTTGGGTGGGTGCGTGTATGGTTTGGGTGGGTGCGTGTATGGTTTGGGTGGGTGCGTGTATGGTTTGGGTGGGTGCGTGTATGGTTTGGGTGGGTGCGTGTATGGTTTGGGTGGGTGCGTGTATGGTTTGGGTGGGTGCGTGTATGGTTTGGGTGGGTGCGTGTATGGTTTGGGTGGGTGCGTGTATGGTTTGGGTGGGTGCGTGTATGGTTGGGGTGGGTGCGTGTATGGTTTGGGTGGGTGCGTGTATGGTTTGGGTGGGTGCGTGTATGGTTTGGGTGGGTGCGTGTATGGTTTGGGTGGGTGCGTGTATGGTTTGGGTGGGTGCGTGTATGGTTTGGGTGGGTGCGTGTATGGTTTGGGTGGGTGCGTGTATGGTTTGGGTGGGTGCGTGTATGGTTTGGGTGGGTGCGTGTATGGTTTGGGTGGGTGCGTGTATGGTTTGGGTGGGTGCGTGTATGGTTTGGGTGGGTGCGTGTATGGTTTGGGTGGGTGCGTGTATGGTTTGGGTGGGTGCGTGTATGGTTTGGGTGGGTGCGTGTATGGTTTGGGTGGGTGCGTGTATGGTTTGGGTGGGTGCGTGTATGGTTTGGGTGGGTGCGTGTATGGTTTGGGGTGGGGTGCGTGTATGGTTTGGGTGGGTGCGTGTATGGTTTGGGTGGGTGCGTGTATGGTTTGGGTGGGTGCGTGTATGGTTTGGGTGGGTGCGTGTATGGTTTGGGTGGGTGCGTGTATGGTTGGGTGGGTGCGTGTATGGTTTGGGTGGGTGGTATGGTTTGGGTGGGTGCGTGTATGGTTTGGGTGGGTGCGTGTATGGTTTGGGTGGGTGCGTGTATGGTTTGGGTGGGTGCGTGTATGGTTTGGGTGGGTGCGTGTATGGTTTGGGTGGGTGCGTGTATGGTTTGGGTGGGTGCGTGTATGGTTTGGGTGGGTGCGTGTATGGTTTGGGTGGGTGCGTGTATGGTTTTGGGTGGGTGCGTGTATGGTTTGGGTGGGTGCGTGTATGGT